>NW_026692536.1:0-37880 GCF_021218885.2 Marmota monax | reverse complement strand
AAGGATACAGCATGTTCAAAGGTCCTGAGGCTGGAACATGCCTGGTATCTACCAAGCAGAGTCCAAAGGACAGCCTCACTAGAGCACAGGGACAGGAACAGGAGTAGAGAGGGACAAAAGGCCTGAGCATTGAGGGTGAGAGAGATCATGGGTTCTTGTAGGAACTTCCACCTTTATCCCAAGAATGATATGCAACCACTGGACAGGACTGGGCTGAGGAACCCAGGACTGGGTTACACTGCAACCGGGCTGCTCCCTTTCCTGGTTCTGATGCACCCCATCGCTCTCTTGGCTGCCTTCCTGGTCCCTGCAGGTCTTTGCTTGTGCAACCCCCAGATTGCCAGAGGTGGATGTGCAGGAGGCAGAGGGAACCAGGACAGAGGACCATGCATTTCTTCCAGGGCTGTTCCAAAGAGGCCTCTGCATCCGTGGAATTTTCCAAATGGGGAGAAAGTAGCTGTCTGCCAGAATCTCACTGTTGTGGCTTTAGCAGGGGAAAATCTTGGCCTTGAACTCTGGGCATTTTAACCCCAGGACAGGAAACAAGTGAGCAACAGCCCCACCACTTTTTAGGAATGCCCTGTCCCCATGGGTGGTTCAAAACTGGAGACATACCAGGATGCTCTATGGGTCAGAAGAGGCTAAATGGAGCCTGTCCCCCTCTTCCTCCAGCATGGGACGGCCACCCTCTCTGCAATTAACTTTATCATGTTTAATAAGAGAGCTTCAGCCAATGCAGAGCATAACTGCCCATCCAGGCACCTCTGTGTGCCCAGCCTGTGCTCGGGGTCTGCTCCACCTAAGTGGACTCACTGTGAGCCTGGTTCCTGTGGTTTCTATGGGCTGCCCAGCAGTAATGTCCCTGGCCTCCTTCTCAACCCCGCTGATGGTGCAGGTTATGTGACAGGACGGAGTCCCTGTCACGATATCGCTTTCTGGCTTTTGTTACCATTCTTACCCCTGAGTTTGACAAAGTGGCCTCTGGTTTTATACAGTCAGTCACAGGGACATTCCTCTGATCTTCAAAAGTGCCCACTGCTCCTGCCCTGAAGATTCATCAGGTACATGAGGGTTTTTAAAGTCACATGGGAGCATGTGAAACAGGAGCAGAGCCCGTGCCACTCCTGCCCCCTCCACCAGGGCAGGAGAAGTGCACACTGACCCTAAGGTGTCAGCTCATTCAGGGAAGGTGACCCCTGATCCTGGTTGTCCCCAACTCTCCAGGCTTAAACACCCAGAGTCCCACATCCCAGGAACCCAATCAATCTGAGTAAACTGGGACATATGGTCACCCTACATTTAAAGCTTCTAACAATGACCTTACCATTCCGCAGATGAGCACTGCCAAGGCCTGGCCATGGCCAACATCACTGTCCCCACTCCCATCCCAGGGCTGGAGAGATGCAGCCTGGTCTCAAAGTCTTTACTCTGCACATCTGCGCCTAGACAGAGCTCTCAGCCAGTTGTGCTGCAACCTGCCCAGACATGGGTGTTTTTAAACCCTCAGCCAGCTGAGAGCCACTTCCGTAGCTTCAAACCTAGGTCAACTGACCTGCCTCAGTCTGCATCCGGGCTATGCCCCTCATGAACTGTGGACTTTGGGTAGGTGACTTAACATGCCCTTGCCTGGGTCCCCTCCTCTATAGGCCCGGGAAGGCTGCAGCACCTGCCTCATATGGCTGCTGGGAGAGTGAGCTGCACGCAGGATGGTCAGGCCCTTACCGGAGGGCTGGGGGGTACGCTGAGTGCTGTGCTTGCATGGCTATTATATCATAATAATCTCCAAAATGAAGAAAGTAATGTGAAGTAAAGATTCAAATCATACAGGACCTGTATTATTCGTTTTCAAACAAAACGTTATTACAGTTTAAAACATTGTCATTGACTGCAATCGCATTTCGTCCCTGGGCACTCTGGACAGAATAGTCTGGCGGCCTGGAAGAAACTGGAGCTCATTGCTTGGGCGGCCGCTCTCATTAATTTTAATACAGAGGCAACTAACTTCTCATCCAAAATGTGAAACATAGTTTTTAATTTAGTTCCTGGGGTTCCTGCAGGACTGAAGCAGCTCGCTGGAAAATATATCAATTATGTTTATTTCCCAGCAAGAAATGCTGAGGCCCTGCAGACGGGTCAGGGCAGAAGGAACCCAGGATTTCAAGGTGACAGCAGGACTTTGGAGCTTAAAGACACTCGCAGGGTGACCCAGGGGACTGCTCAGAGGCAGCCAGGTTCAGAGGGACATCCTGGCAAGGTAAGGGGGGCCCTTGATTGGGAGCAGTGGTGCGGGGTCCTGCATGCCCAGCTCCTTGGTGGACAAGGGGATTTGTACAGTGGGGTCGTGGTGGACCCGGATGTGGGCGTGGCTTTTCTGTGGCCCTCCAGGCCACGCCCCACAGCTGCCTTCCCTCCATCACTTTAGGATGCTTCCTTCCATTCTCCAGCAGTGAAAATTTAGATGTTATTGAAGTTTTCCTGGGCAGAGTTTGCCCTCAAAGCAATTTTAAAAGGACATTGGTGGAAGGTACACTAACTTGATTTAAAATATTGTATTTTAAGACAAATTAGTCCAGATATTAAGGTTTTTTCCTGGGGAAGAGAAGACTTCCAAATTCAGGCATGAGGGGAGCTGAGAAATACCGTGTGTGGTGGAAACACGAGGTGAGAGCCTTTGATCTCATGCCCCCGTGGTGCTTGGGGACAGGCTGTGAGAGCCATGCAATCCTCAGAATGAAGCAGATTTCCCCAGCCATCTGGTACATGTGGGCAGGGGAAGGCTGACCTCATCCTCCATCTCCTGGGTGGACAAATCAACCCAGATAAGAGTGGAAATGCATTTTTTTTTCTTTTGGAAATTTAAAAATTTTGTGTTGTTGAAGTAACAAAAGTTGTGATAAAAGTATAATAACCCCCAAGGACATATTTCTTAACCAGTGATGCATTCTAGAGTAAAACCTCATCCAAAATCTCACCCTTTTTTTTTTTCTCATGTATTGGATAGCAAATTGCAGACACTATTCTATTTTGAATAACAGATGTCTTAGCATATCAATCTAAGGAATAATGACTTTTTTGGCATAACTGTGGCACAATTATGGGCTCTAAAGTATTAATGATAATTACTTAATATTATCTAATATTCAACCAGTGCTAAATTTGCTGAGGATCTCAAAATGGATTTTATTATAGCCATTTTGTTTGAAGAAGAAAGGAAGAACCCCCAGTGCATTTAGTTGATAAGTCCAGGGGTCTTGAGAACTGGGAAATGCCACTCCCCCCAAGTCATTTATTCAGTGAAGAAGTGGGTTTGTTAACTTGGTGTTCTATGTCACATCTGGGCTGTGCTGACCACACCTGGAGATGTAGCCCTCACTTCCTCTGCACCCGGAAGTTTCTGCTCGTTGCTGGACAGCTCCGGAGGCTGGGTTTGATCTGGCTCCATTCTTCAGGTGAGGGCTTGCCGCTGGACTGCTTCTGTACATGGATACTAGGTGGCCCAGCAGGTCTGCTGTTGCAATATCCGGCCTCGGTCACTGAATGGCCTTGCAGACCCTCGTGCGCCAGGTCCTGGGCTGTGTGCTCTTTAGGGATTTCAGACTGTGACTTCCTGATTTCACTGTGCCCTCAGTATAAGGAGCTAGACTTTTTTGTATGCAAAGCAACAACAAAAAACCTGGCCCTGGTTTTTTTGTCTGTAAATTAGGACTGTTAAGAGGCTAGTGGTGTTGCTTTTAATTCTGAGGACCCTGTTCAAAACCCAGAGCTGTGGCAAAAGCCAGTTACAACAAAAATTGCTCCAGGGGAGCATGTAAGTCTTCTGACACTGTCAAGATCGTGATGCTGAGGAACTGTAAATCCAGATTTAAAGTCAGTGTCTCTTTCCTCATTGGACACGAGAGGACTGTGGGAAAGGAGTAAAAGGAAGTCAAGCTCTCGCTTCCCACCCAAAGACATGCATTCAGTTCATGTAAGCTAAATGTGCAGGCTGTGGCACCAGCTTCTCAGGCAGAGGCATCCTCAGGACGGCAAGGCTTGTGCCAATATTTAGGGAACATAAGCTGCTAGGACCCTTTGACCTCCCAGCTCCCCACGCTGCACCAGGTGTCCCCATCATTTTTATGTGAGTTTCCCTGTCCTCTCTGACCTATCTCAGCTCCTTCAAGTTTTAGTAGCTTTGTCCTATCCTGCCCTCTCACCCAGCTACCCCGATGCCACCCGCTCGTCCCAGCACAATCCCGACATTGGTCTGGGCACCTGGCACATGGGCTGTGGCTCTTCACAGGGTCTCTACTTGAGGCACATAGGACAATCCTCAGCAGGGATCTATCCCTGGATTCTTGACTTGCTAAATATGCTGCAACTGACTGCACTCCCAAGAGGGACTGCGTTGGAAACAGCCACACTTTTGCTTTCTCCTCTGAAAGTCAAAAAGTGCAGGGATGGGGACTCTTAAGTTCATCTGTAGAAGTTGCTTTGGATCATGTGTGCAGGATGGATGAACCCTTCTGGAACTGATATGTAGAGGGGGCTCCGTGGCTGGAGAGGACCCTGTGAGGCAAAGGGAGTTTCCTCTTAAAATCTGTCACCTGCAGCCCCAGAACTAACTCAGCTACCTCTGGGATCAGGACACATCTTCAAAGTTTAAGTCAAGTTTATTTTTCATGTTTTAAAAACCATTTGGACACAGTTTTGCTTGCACCCAGGGGCTCTGGATGGCTGTTTTTCCCAAGGCTGAGCAGGTGCCAGGCACCTGATCTGCCTCCCAGATGTTGCTATTTCTCTTTGTTTTATTGGAAATGGGTGCAGTACCTGGGTGCTTTGTTGATGTGATGCAACATTTTTTTTGTATGCAAAGCAACAACAAAAAACCTGGCATCACAAACACCACTGGCAAATAGGTGTGCAGACCAGGGATCATTAGGCAGAGCAAGAGACAAACATAGATATTTCCCAGTTAAGGTTGTCAATCTTGTCCCAAATACCACACAGTTTCCAGGCTGTGCTCATTTCCTTGATTTTGCAAACTGTGTTTCTCAAGATGAACAAATAACACGCAATCCTGCAGGCTTAGGATTCTGGAGAGCCAGTTATATGCACAGTGTGGCCTGCTACCACAGGAGTCAGCATGTGCTCAGAATCCTTCATGGACATCTCTCTATATATCTGCCCAGGGGCACGATGGCTACCTGGGTGGCCCCATGGCCTATGGTCCAGTGTGGTGCTGTACATAACCTGAGACAGCGCTATACCCAGCTGAAGGTTCTTCTATCATTAAATGACTTATGGGTTGGCCACTGGGACATAAGTCCCTCTGTTTCCTGTTCCAACTCATTGGCACAGATCTCCATCTCCTGCAGCGATTCTGTATCTCCCATTCCATCTCTTACAAGAGCAGCCTGGGTATCTGGACATGGCCTTGTTTCTGTGGACACCCATTCCTGCCCCATCCCTCTAAGGCTTCAATTAACCTTCTCCGGCAGTTGTGTTTTTATAATAATGGTTATATGCTTCAGTTAATTGCCTTTGGTTGAATCTAATAGAAGCAAACGGTGACTCCTTTAACCAGCAACTAAAAATATTGAAATGGCAGGAGAATGCACAGGGGGTGGAAGGTCAGTGTCACAGAGGACTCGAGAGCCCAATGCACAAGACAACAGGCTTCGGTTTGCAGGAACGAATGCATCTCCAGGTGTCTGAGAGGGAAAACCACCTGTGGCCCTGTTTTAGCCTCATATCCTCTGCTGAAGAATCAAACCCCAGGAAGAACTGGACTTGCTTCATCAAATCCTCTCCCCTACCTGTGTGGGCAGGGGCTGTCTATATTCATGGTCCACCAAGGTTTGACACAAAGGGAGAGAGAAACCCTCATGGGGAGAAAATCTGGTTGTGCCCCAGCTCCCCAATCAGAGACGGCCAGTATTACAATCCTGAAGAACCAGCACGGGCCCCATGTCCTGTGTGGAGGTGAACAATGGGGCACCTGGGCATATTTTCTTGTTCCTTTATTAAATAATGATCAGAACAAGCACAATTTGTCAGCTTGCTCTAGAGAATACATGCTTCAGGAGTTAAAGTTGTAAACAGACTAAAACAGCTTCCTCATCATGATTTACAGTTTCCTCCTTGAGACTCCATTGAAGGCCTGGGCTTCCCTGTGTCCACCAATCCGAAACCAGTACCAGCCCGATTCCTGCTTTGCAAGCATCGCCAGCCCAGGCAATCCATGTGCAAAACTATCCCTGGCTTCCCACCTCTGCAGGAGTCAGCCTGTCCAAGCAGATGTGGCCCACGGGAGACGACGATGCCCACCTGGGCATGAGGAATGTGCAGTGCCCATCAGTCGGCTTAGCCCAGCTGAGGAACAGCCCCTCCCCATGTCCATCTCATGGAGTCTGCTTTGTGCACACAGGCGTGAAGGGGCAGACTATGAGGCTGTGGTCACCACGTTCGACTGAAGGCTTCTCTTTGTCTGTCCTATCTCTGAGTGAGGACTGTTTCTGCACCATGTTCAACACTTTTCTTACACCAGCCTCTGAATGGTTTCCATGAGTGCACAGCAATGCTTCTCTGTTGATTTTAAATCACGTAGTGGAGGCTCTTTTGCAATGAGTGAAACATGGAAGGATAAACTAAGGGAAGATGGGGAACTGTAACTGTTTTTTTCTTTAACTAGACAAATCCAGAATGCTGCTCAGGGCAGCTCTCCATCTCTGGCATCTCATCTCCCAAGTCAAGGGTGCAATGAGCACACTCATGTGCACGGGAAGCACCGAATGCAACTGTGAAGCATCCAGGTGAGGGATTTGCAGTGTGATGTGGGGGGGTGACCAGCAGTGCTAATAGGACTGTGAAGTGGTTGTAGACAGTCACTTCTACTTAAATTCAGGTGGTCACTCACACTGAGTAAGCTGTTGGTGGGCAAGAGGGTGAGGGAGAGCTCCCAGCTCTCATGAAGCCAAACACATCAATTACAACCCCTGCAAACTTGTCAACACACCAACATTATTAAATGGATGCAAAGATCCTCCACATCATTACTATCAGAGAAAGACCAATCAAAACCCAGTGGGATGCCATCCCACCCCTGTTAGCATGACTATCATTAAAAAGCCAGGAGACAGTAGGTATTGGAAGAGAATTGGAGGAAGGGGAATCTACTCTTCATGGCAAAGTCCTCATTATGGAAATCAGCATGGTGGTTACTCCAAAAACTAAAAGCAGATCTCTTATTTGACCCAGCCATCTCTCTTCTGGGTAATTATCCAAAGAAATAAAGTCAGTGTGTTGAGGAGCTATCTGCACTCTCTCATGGGAGTTGTAACATTATTCAGAACAGCCAAGACGTGGAATCAGCCTAAATGTCCATTAGGATAAAGAAACTATGGTGTCTAGATATACAATGAATATTACTCAGCCATGAAAAGGGAATCCTGTCTCTGGTAATGACATGGACATTATGCTAAGTGAAGTGAGCCAGACACAGAAAAAGCAAGGTTGCATGATTTCATTGGTGTGGAGAACCTTAGAAAGTTGAATATATAGAAGCGGAGAGTAGGAGGGCAGTTTCCAGGGGTGCGAGGAGCGGAAAGCAGGGAAATGTGTGTCAAAGGTTACAAAGTTTCAGTTACACAGTTGACATGTCTAGAGAGCTGATTAGAGCATGGAGACTATAGCTAATGATACTGTATTGTGTACTATAAACTTGCCGAGAGATTTGATTTGATAGCTCTTGTCAAAACAGATATTAGCAATAATTATTTCATCACATACATGTATTTCAGAACATGTCACGCACTGAGTTTTCCTAAACCATGACAACATCTTAGTTTCTTTACAGTAGTCCCCCTATATGATGTCAGAACACCAAAACAGGTATAGTGCATATTATAAATAACAGACCTCCTACTGCCTGGCCTCTCTTCTCCCTTGAAACTATGTAACTATGACACTAGGGAGTCATAGTTGCATTTAATACAGGTATAAACTATATCTTGTACCATGGAAGTATCTTACAACCATTCAACCATATCATCAATAGTATAAACGCCTGAATCTCAACTGAGGACATGAAAACTTGCCCAAATAAAATCACTTTCCATAGCTCATGCAGGGTGCAAACTGATGGCTATAATTAATGGCCCTGCACAGTGACCTCCAGTTTCCATTTCCTTCAGAAGGACTTCTCTGATCCCATACTTAATCACAGGAGAAATCCTCCTGAGCTGGTTGGAGCTTGAAGCTTCCCTGACAAATATGATAATCCATAGAGAAAATGTTGCATTGCGAATATCACAGCAGTTTGATTCTCCTCCCTGGCTGCACCTCTGAATCACCTGGGAACAGTTCACCAGGCACTTTGTCTTGTGTCAGATGCCGAAGGCTGGCCTCTTTCCACAACTCTGGGACATCGTTTCTGAGGGTAGGTCCTGGACACTAGTACTCTTCAAAGCTCCTGATTTCATCAGCAGCCAAGGTGGTGAAGCATGAAATAGACCAAATCTAGAGAAACGAGAAAAAATGTAGCAGCCATGATTTGGTGATTCTGCACATAAATGTGCTGCTGACACTAGAATCTTCATTTCTGGGTAAATATCAGTGGCCTTCACTGATTTTTAATACCACAGTTAGGAAGTCCCCATGAGTCCCTTTGGACTTTGTCACCTCTCAACATTACACAGAAAGAAGAAGAGCTTCCAGGCTCACAAGGTCTCATGCCCCATTCGCGAGCATCCTCTAAGTGAGTAGGGACAGGCGGGCAGAGTCCAGGGCGCATGTCCCCTGCTCCTGCCACAGTCCTCAAACACAGCAGGGACGGTCCGAGCTGGGCGTCAAGTTTCAAACACCGTCCTGATCCCTGGGCAGGAGGCATCCCTCTGGGAGTCAGCCATCACCTGAACCAGAGGCTCAGAAAACAGATACAGCACAGGAGCCCCTGCAGTGTGCATGCGCTGCTGCACACACCTGGGCACCACCGCACCCCTGTCCCCTGAAGGCACTCCTCACAGGGCCAGCGGGTCTCAGACTTCTCCAAGTACTAACGTGGTCCTTTTCCGAATAGAATGACTCCCCCCAATAAACACCAGGTAGTAGAAGAGTGTTCCTTTCTTTAAGTGGCTTTAAAATGCAATTATCATTCCACACTGAAACCCACTATTCTGTTATAATTTTTATGTACCAACTAAAAAAAAAAAACATGGTGCTCATTGTGGACATTAGAAATGCAGGCGCTCTGAGAATCTGGGACATTAGGCACACCGGGTGAGCCACACATGTTACCCAGACCCGGCCTTGAGCCCGTGTCACCTACTCTCCGTGGGCCCACCACACAGGGCAGAGGGTTGTGTGGCTGCTGAGGACAGGCACTGGAGCAGTTCCTGAGGACGTGCTGTTAGATGCACGCTAAGGTTTAAGGGCTTTGGCTAACCATGAAGCTGAGCTGGGGGCAGGAGCTGCAGCCACTGGAAACAGCTGTGGGATTCATCATCGGGAAGTCCTTACCTTTGGAACTTTATCACAGCTTTTTGAGGGTATGTTTGTATATTTTAATTGCATATTAAGACATCTTCAATTCCTTGAACATGTCTGACATAACACGTACTTACATAAGGGAACTATGAAGTAAGCACACCAGGGTTTTTTTTTTTTTTTTTTTTTAATATATAACTCTAATTTCTATTCTTATTTTTCAGATAGTAAACTGGTGATTGGAGAAGATAAGTGACATCTTTGATGTGACCAAGCTTGACACTGGCAGCCACAGGGCCCCACAGCCTGTTCTCTTACCTGCCCATGCTGTGGATTTTGCAGACCCTTGGGACCTAGAGGTCTGATGGAGGCAGGGGATGGTGGTGTGCAAGGCAGAGCAGATGCTGCTGCAGCAGGTGCATTTGGGTCCAGTCCCAACTCCAGGGTTTGCTCTGTGAGCCCGAGACACACTTCCATTTCCCTGAATCTCCAGGTCCCCGAGTGTAAAGTGGGACTCACTGCAATCTGCCATGCTGTCCTGATGACGGAATGAGGCTGTCCAGTGTCTGCGGAGCACAGTGCTGTGCAAACAAGTCTCAATCCCTGCTAGCACCACTCAGCAGCTTGGAATCCCACAAGGCTCACCCACCTCAGGGGAAGGTGTGAAAAAGTAGCTCAACAAAGAAGCTGCTGGAAATCGGTCCCGCCCCTGAGAAGGGTGATCAGGTGTGACCCCGTGGTGCTGCACTTCCAGACTGCTGGAGTGTCACCCCCAGACAAGGCTCCTCAGCTGTCCCTGCAGGGGCCCTCCCACCATGCTGATTGATGGGACAGATGGCAACTCCTATGATGAGACATTAATGAAGTGCTGTTTTCTTTTATCAAGTATCATAAGCAAAACATTCATTTATTCTAGAAAAAGTGCACACAAAATATAGAGTGAGCCTAGCCAATAATGTAGATTTTATTTAAAAAAAAATGCTCTGACAATGATTGACACCCAAACATACTGAATCCATCAACCATATCGGGCCCAGGATCCACGTTTTGTCAGCAGGAAACACTTGGTTTCTTCAGCAGGAAGCATGGGAATGCTTCTGAATAATGGATTGAAACAGACGTGCCTCTAGATTAGTGCTATTTAGTATTCTGGAATAAATGCTCTGGAGGAAGGGTTTGCCACAAAACTGTTAAACTCCTGCAGAGGGCGCTCCACTCTTCTGAGTTGAAAATATCAAGGGGGAACTGGTGAGTTGAGGGGTGCTCCCTCAAGATGCACAGAGAGGAAAATGGGATCTCTAGGGTGCTGTTAATGTGCACATGTCACATAGGAGATTATAGGAGATTCACAGTTTCAAAACCTGTAAGTACTATTAGTTGGATCATGAAAAGTGATAGGAGAATAGGCACCATGATCAGGGAAAGAAAATCTGAGAACACATTTCCTAAGGGCTGTGTGTGTGTGTGTGTGTGTGTGCCTGGCTAATAAACACCGTGGGGTAGTTGGTACCATCAGACAGGATGTGGCCACATCTAATGAAAATTCCTGAAAGGTTACTTATTTACTTATCTATGTCAACTTTTTATTGTGGAAAATTTCAAATACATAGTTGCTCCTCCTAATTCATGAGTTCCAAATCTGCCAATTCAACCAACCATGGATGGAAAACATTACAGAATAACTGCATCTTTATTTAAGATGGACAGAATACATTTTGTGGTTACCTATTAGGAATGGTGATTTGAATCATTGTCTCTCTGATGGTCCTACAGCAGGAGCTACACCCCTGTGCTGGGAACTTCCTGTGCACATGTGCAGCCAAGCCTGCCCTGTTGCCATGGTGACTCCCTGCTTAAAGGAGGTTCTGTGCACGGCACAGGACTGTCAGTCTTAACCCTGAGTTCAGATACCATGGTCAGGGGTAGGGAATCATGAGCACAAGTTGATAATTATAATTGGCCACTGGACTTCAGCCTTCAGCCTGCTTGCTTTCATTAAACTTTCTCACAGAAAACCTTTTGATGATAAAACCTATATAATACACTTGCTGAGCTAGCTCTGGGTAATTATTCTCCATGAGAGGTTAATAATGTCCCATCTGGTCTCAGCTTTCTCTGTGTCTATGTCTGTTTGTCTTTTCTCAATCCTCCACTGCCCCTTGCACATTTTCTGAATTAATGGCCACGCAGAACAATCTAGTGTGACAACTGTCTACCTAGCCCTTGGGTTGTTGTAGGCACTATGAGTGACCTGCATGTGATTTAAAGCACACAGCAGGATGTGTGCAGTCCACACGCACACCACACACACCCCACCATTTCATTTTTATATGAGGTCCTGGAACAATCCCCTGTGGGTACCAAGGAATGGCTGCAGTAGTAGAGAAAGAGCAATTCCCAAGGAGATTGTCTCTAAAGTGTAATTCTTTGGTAGATCCTTGAAGATGTTGATAGCAAAGCCAGGTGTATGAAGATAGGCTTCACTCCCCTTCTGCTACCTGTCTTCTCCCCTATTTCCTGTAGGTACCCTCCTCATTCATTTCTTGATGGTCCTTACTAGACTTCCTGCTTCTCTTCCCCTCTCTCCCTCCTTTCCTCCCTCAGATTTGGGGGGCTTTTAAAGGTAGAAAACAGACTTACACAAAGTCTTCACAGAGCCAGCCAGGCTCAGGTGAGTCCTGAGGATGTTAAGAAAGACCTGGCAAAAGTCTGCTCTGCAAACCAAGGATTTCTGAATCCATCTGTGCCTTTACATACAGGTGAGTTTCCCCAGGGCCTGCAGGACATCCTGCAGGAGAGCAGGACGTGAGACAGGGGCCTGCTCCTTGGGAGCCCCCTGGACCAGCAGCTGACATCTTGCTGCTTACCCTTTAGAGAGGACGGTGGACAGGAAAAAGACAGAATGAACAAAATCTAATTCCTAGAGATAATTTTCTAACACATCGAGGTTCTATCTCACCTGATGTTGGTTAGACTTTATCTACTGCCCACTGGCCACTCGGACCCCTCTCACCCTGCTCCATCTTTTCCCCAATGCTCACCTGCTTCAGAGACATGGTGCCCTCAACTCACCCTGGGCATTTGGTTGGTTTTCTGCCTCTCCCATCTGCAACAGAAGCCTCATCAGGATGGGCTTGCAGTCTGTCTTGTCCAGTGTCACCGAGCCCACGATTTGTTGCAGGAGGCCAGCTCTGAATTGACTGTCCCACTTCCCAGTCAACACAGAATTATTGGGTCACTTGTCTCTGCTGGGTGATTTGGATTTAGTTAAAAAATTGCCAGAGCTCCTGCCCTCAAGACGGGATCCTGACTCTGAAGTCAGCCATAAGTGCGGAGTTTCCATCCAACAGAGATAAAAAGAGCCGGCATTTCTCAAGCCCCACATAGGCCAAAAGCTTTGCATAATCCCTCAATATTTCATGTTAATAAATGATTTTTTTATTGCAATGCATGAGTCAAACACTGCTAAGACTGGAGTCCCCATTCCACCTGCAAGACAGAGTCCCCAGAGACACAGGGCTTCTCTTCTCATGGCTCTGTTTGCTTGTTTGCTTTAAGTCCATTTTCTTTTTCCATGGCAGAGATTTTCTACTGAATCTTTATTCTAAAAAAACTTAGAATTTTGCTTTTTTTCTCCTTTTTCTGAGACACACAGTCACAAGCTCAGACTTCTCTTTCTCCCACTCCTAGCACAATCCTTACAATGATTAAATAACCAGTAAACTGCTAAAATTATGTATGCAGTATGATTTCATAACGGGGACTCTGTAGGCCAGTATCTTGAGTTTCCATTCTTCATTTGATTACCTTTCGATGCCTCTATTGTTTCCTCCCCAAACATTCAATATGTAAAAAAAAAAAAATAGATATTCTACTAGTTTTTGTTTCAATTCCTTGACATTTATCACCTCCCTCTCCTCGCCCAGTTACCCTCTGCCCTCATCTCCACATTGACTCGTCTGTGGCTGCTGTGGCTGTTTTGCTGGGGCAGAGCCCAGGGCCACCTGCAGGCTAGGCGAGGACCCTGCCACTGAGCCACACTCCCGCCCCAGGACAACCATCTTTAAACCTCTTTTCACAACCAAGCTGGGACCTCACTTGGAGCTGGAGCCTGACTGGGGCCAGACTCCCAGGGTCCCCCTGCTGGAGGAAGGTGTCATGAGACAGTCCTGCCCCCCACCTACAGATGTGGAATCCAGGGGAAAAGGAGGAGAAGAAGGGTGGCCAGATCTTGCTCTTGGCAAGAGCGATACAAATTGCACTAAAGAGTCATGCGCAAGTGCCAGAAATGAAGCAAACGACAAAATTAAAGCAGGCTAATTGGAAGAAAGGTGGAGAAACGCAGCCCACACAGTGGCTACCATGGGCCTCCGCCAGGATCAGCAGCAGGGTAAAGAAGGGACCACAGGAGGAGGGGTCATCCAAGCGGCAAGAGCAGACACAGGTCCTTATTGGACTGGATGAATACAGGGGTTGTTTTAAGCCATGAAAGTCAACATTTATGGGCTGAAACCCATGTCATTGGCTGTCCCCCAAGAGAAATTTTATTGATAACACTCGGATTCCAGATTTAACCAGGTTAACAAACAATGTTTTACAAAAGCGATTTTTAATTTAAAATATTTTCACTCAGTTAATAGGGCAATTACAATTAATATTTAAATTTTCAAAATTAATTTAAGCCACATTATCTCTACTTAACCAAGCATTATAATGGAATCAAGCTAATAGCATTACTTTGAGAAGGAAATTAGTAGTTGTGCAACTGCCTACGGTTCAAGAGCTGCGTAAGTGCAGGCTGCTATTACCATCACAAACAAAGCACTTTAATTTCCTCGTAAAGCACAGAACCAAGTGATTCTCAACCCTGGATGAGTTTGAAAACAGCAGGGTTATTCTTCAGGGGAACATGGAAGCACCTACCTTGGTGTGCTGGGTAGCAGCACTTAGGTCTGTCCTCCATGGAATCTACCATATCTCACTGCATAAAGAGTGGCCCATTGCAAAGCTGGGCACAGAGCAGAAGAAACACAGTGAGCAGGCAAGACTCCAACAAAGCCCACCCTGGTAGCATTTTCTCCAAGAGAACTCTTGCTAATAGGGAAACAAACAAAATATTGAGAACCAAAATGCTCAGAGACTGCACAGGACAGCCTCACAGTTTTGGATATGCACGGGGAGATACTACTGGATTGGGGCTTTACTAAGAATCAGATAAAGTGATTGAGTTTTCTAAAGCTCTGTGTGTGGTGTTAGGCTTCATTGAAAATCATTCACATACCCTACACTTCACCTGATCCAAATGAAAAAAGTAATGTTTTCTTTGTGAATTTTCAAAGCCGTGCAACCAGAAGCAGAGTTTAAATTTAGAGCCTTTTCATCAGTCCATGAAGAAATCATTGCTCCTATGTTCTCATCCCAAATTCCTTCTGACCCTCTCCCGACAGTCCGGCTTGTGTTTCTGCCTCTCTGGATTTGCCTACTCTAGATACTTCATAGAAATGAATTTTGCAGAAGGTGTTCTTGCAGGTGTGGTTCTTTTTCACTTAGCACCAGGTTTTCAAGTTTCATCCACATTATAGTAGATGTCAGTATTTAATTCTTTTAGTGCTAAGAATAGTCACTGTATGAATATACTTTCTTTTACTTATCCACATATCAGGTGATGAAAATTTAAGTGTTTTACATATTTTGGCAATTATGGGTAATGCTGCTACGAACACTTGTGAACTGATTTTGTGTGGCTGTGTATTTTCTTCAATATTTGTTTTTTAAGTAAAATTTTTCTCCTCTCATGATTGAAATAGATGCATTTACTCCACCATGGTTAGGTTTTGTTACCAAGAAGTTTAAGTTTCTTTTAATACTTTTAGCTGACTATTATAAAAACTTCTACTGGTTACAATGAGCAGATGAATTATTCTCAAAATCGTTATTAATATGGTAAATTCTGTTTTTATTTCAGTGGCACTTTTTAATGTCAAAAGTAGAAAATGCTGTTAGATATAATTGAAATCTCTGCCCATTTGTGCCCCTGAATAGTGAAAATCCTCTCATGTATCCAGACCTGGTGATATTTAATTTAAAATATCATGATGATTCATTCATTTGGTTTTATGCCTTCTAATTATCCTCAACCACTGCAACAAAAAGGTGAATTTTCTATGAATATGAAGCTTCAGACTCAATAAAATTAAATAATTGAAAGGCAAAGCCTGAGCCCTTTGTCCATGGAAGTGGGAGGTGATCTCTCAGGACAAGGAAGCTCTGGGAGCAAACCAGTGTCCCTGGCACTGGGCTAGGTGCCCTGTCTCCATGGACACCCCTCTACCCCAAGATGCTCAGGGTGTGGGGAGTCCAAGGAGAAGATGCTGGGTGGGGAGGACTCGCTTCTCCAGGTCGTGAGGACCCTGAAGCGCACAGTTGCCCTCTTGGAAGGCAGATTTTGAGGGGGCCTCGAGGGGCCCCAAGGCCACATTGACCTTCTGGTCCTGTGACTCTGCAGGGGCCCCCAGGAGCCTGTGTGACAGGTGACCCTTCCATTCAGGATCACCCTTCCATTCAGGATCACCCATCCTGGGGCGTCCTTAACACCTGGGTCATAGGTGCCTTGTGCTACTCCATGAAGGGGGACTTCATCCAGCAATCTGCTGAGTAAATGAGGTTTAAGGAAATTACTACAGGACTTCTAAGCTCTTCAGACCTCCTGGGAACATTCTGGAAGCAGCCCTTTAGTGTAAATAGCAAGTAGCTACACAGCCCTGTTATATGTTTTCCAAAGAAGCCCTGCAGGGACTTTCCTAGACAAAACAACACTGAAGGGTCAGAGCTGTTGGGTTCTCTGTGTGTGTCCTTCCCTTAAAGGGAAAAAGCACATTTTATCAAAGCCCCTTCATTCACAAGCCTCATTCTGCAGCCTAAATGCCGCTCTAATTAGCTCATCATTCCTGCAGTGAGGGGCCAGCCATTCATGGTACAAGATAAAACAAAACCTACTGGACCCTCCAGACTTCCAGCAGACATGGCCTCATTGGGGGTCAGACACACTTGTTGGTGCCACTAAAGTCCCAGTCCTGGCTGATCACTAACAAGTTGTTCTGTTTTCCTTATTTAAATGAGTCTGAGTCTTTGTGATTAATGAATCACAAGAACACATTTGGGGGATTCACAAGCGAGACAAGGAAGCAGAGGGCATGGAAGGCTGGACTGTGGCCTGGGCTGAGCTCCCCGAGGACCCCTGAGCTTCAGGCCTGATGGGAAGCTGTCTCTGTCAAACCTGGCTCACCGGCTGACCCCTGGGGGGGACAGCACAGGGTGGTGTGGGTAGGTGATTGACACATGGTTGCGGAATCAATTGAAAAAACCTGGTCAGGCCTCCCTCCACACGCTTCATGTCCCCCCTCCACACGCTGCATGTCAGTCCCCTGCAGCTGCCTCTGAGGGTCTGAGTCTTTCTTCAGAGAAAGGAAGCTGTTGGCTTTTTGTTAAGTGGTGGTGGAGGCGGGTGGTCGGTGTGGGCTGGGGTGGCTGTACCCAGGCACAGCTCGGCTTTGTCTCCTTGTCTAACTGAAGAGGCAGGAAGTCCTTGGCATGTTCTAGGGCTGGTCCTTTAGTGGTGGGGCCGCATGTCGGTCCCAGGCCACTCAGAGCCAGACCCTGCCAGGGGAGGGGAGAAGGGAGGCCTGGGTCAACTCACAAACAGAGACCCCAGGCTGCGCAGCGTAGCTCCATGACTGAGAGCAACAGGGACAGGTTCTCGCCCACCCTGAGCACAGGGGGTTGAGGGTCATGGCTGGACGGGAGGGAAAGCTTTTGAAAAATAAATTAACTTCTGGGGCACGTTTCCACTGATTCTTCATGTTTCAATTCCAAATTTCTTGCGAGGAATCCCTCTTGGGAGGGAGGTTATCTTCTAGCCCTGGTGACATCTCAGGTCTCTACCCCTAATGTCATCTGGGTGAAGGATCATGCACTTATTTTTAAGAGCGTTGAAACAGTATCTATTTCTGACATGAGAAAGCAAGTTGTGTCCACGTAAGTACAATTATTTTATTGTATTTGTCACATCATAGGGCTGTGCCCAGCCTACAGGGGCCACTCAACATGTACCTGATGAAAGTTGAAAGAAATTAATCTTCCTTGTGTTCAGAAATTATGGTTTTTCAAATCCCTGCAGCCAGATAGAAATATCAATCTTGAAAGTCATTCATTAATCCTACAATGATCAGATAAGCACCAATTTTGTGCCAAGCCCTGACAGCTTACATTCATCTAAGACCAGTGTGCTCCAAGTGCCATACGGGTCTCTAATCTCAGGAAGTTTATACTCCTGGACAAGGAGATAAAAAGCAGATTGCCAATTTAGAGATTGATTTCATAATACCTTTATTTTGTTTGTTTAGCTTTTTTTTTTTTTTTAATGTGGTGTTGGGGATCAAATCCAAAGGAAATTAAGCGGGTCAATGAGAGATGGTGATGTGTTGGGGGACAAGTTTAGATTTTGCTGGTTAAAGAAAGTGTCTCTGAGGAAATGACCTAAGCTAGAAAACACAGAGACAGTTCATTCCATATGGAGTTAATGGCACACACAAAGGCCCTGTGGTAGGCACTGATTTGGATCAGGGATCAGATCAGTATTGCTGGAATTAAGGTGAGCAAGTAAAATTGAGGGATAGACTGTGAATGGAGCAAGATCAAGTGATACCAGAGCAGTTATAAAAATTGGATTTGGGGGATATGATTGGCTTCTGCAAAATGAGTTTGGTTGGTTAATGGAAAACAGACTGCAGAGGAGGGACAGTCAGGTGGCTATTACCAGGCCAGAGATGATGGCAGTTTGTTTGCACCAGGGTCATAGCAGAGGAACTGCCCCCTTAGATGCTGCTGCAGGCATGCCCAACCCTGTAAACCACTGAACCTTACGTCAAAGCTCTCTGTGGAAACTGACGGAGTCTCCTCTGTGTGGTTCCTGGGAGAGATGCAATGGAGAACCTGAATGGCTCCGAGAGCCTTCCCCACCCATGCCCTCCAGGGCCCTGAAGAGGGTGGAGGTCTTGGGAGAGGCCTCCATTGGCTCCATTACCAGCCATTAGGCAGGAGCCAAGATGGCACAAGGGGCTCAGGTATGGCCCACTAGGGCCTTAGCCCTGCAGAGCTCACAGGATTCAAGGGCTCTCAAAGGTTCTTTGTTAACCCAAACTTAGGCAGAGTCCCTTGCCCCAGTGTGCAAGCACTAAACATGGAAACCCACTGATGAGAGTGAGAGGGCGGCTCAAGCCCCCACCCCAAATCATGGCTTGCTGCACATCTGCAGGCCCCCAGGCTCTGGAAGAATTGGCACTCACTTCTCTAATAATTCAGTCTGAATTTTGCAAGGGAAACAAATGAAGCTCCAGTATCCCATTCACGTCACAAGATGGCATGTGTTTCCAGCCCTAGGATCTGGACAAGAAGCAAGGCCCAGTCCCCTGGCCTCATTGGCAAGAGCAGTCATGGTTCCTGTCACCACTCAGCCCTCTCATTGCACCTGTTGGGCACCACACCGTGGGCCAGGAATTGAACTCTGCTATTGCCCTTAAATTACAAAAGTACTCAGCAAGACAAGTGCTTATGGATTCCAGCATTAAATATTAGGGCTGCTGAAATCAGTGTATCTCTAGGAATCCATCGTAATCACTGGTTTTATTCTGGGTGATTATTTGCCCATGGTTACATCGTTGAATAACACTAAATTACAAAATGATTCCCACTGAATTTTCAGTGCATCCTACTGGAACAATTAGCTTGACATCTGGGGGATTTTAAAACATCATTTGATGCCTTTTAATCCCCCTTTCATTGAGAATAGAGCCAGTTTTGTGTCCAGAGCCTTTGACATGGAACAGTCCAAGGAGAAGGGCAAAAATTATGAATGTGGAAAGGGGGATGGAGGACGTTTAAGAAAAATGGGGTGCCCTGTCTCCTGAACTCCCCTGGGCATTTTTTAGAATGAGGAAAGATAGTTGGCAAAGCTTAAGCCAAGGTGTTGGAAATGGGCCTGGGTAACTGAAACTCTGAAGTTTAAAGAATCATTAGAAAGAGACAGAAAATATGGCCCCCGGCAGCATGATGGACAGCTTCTAATGATGCCGGCTTCCTTTCTCCTCTTTTTGAAAACCCGTCGCCACTTAAGTTGAGTGAGCACATAATTTATGATCCAGATCAGGGCACACTGAAATCAAAAGGAGTCACTCTTAATAACTGCAACAAGAAAACAGGGAAAGAGCAAACATAGACGCTACAACCACACAAATAAACTGGAATAGTGGGGCATCTGATCAGTGAGCCAGATTGAAACTATGATTTGTTCTCACTTGTTCTTCATCCCTATAGGTGGGCTGTCCATCAACGGGACAGAATTTTTCATTTTTCATGGCAGTCACCTTAGTGTTTTGTGTTGTTGTTTTGTGTTTTTTTTTTTTTTTGGTTACTGGGGATTAAACCCTGGGGCACTTAATCACCATAGAGCCTCATCCCCAGCGCTTTTTATTTTTTATTTTGAAACAGGGTCTCTCTAAGTTGCTTAGGGCCTCGCTAAGCTGTTGAGACTGGCCTTGAATTTTAGATCCTCCTGCCTCAGCCTCTGCAGCCACTGGGATTACAGGTGTGCACCACGGTGCATGGCAGCACTGTTGGGTGTTGAACGGGCCCTCTGAGGACTCATTCCTGTCTATATTTTTCCTTTCCAAGCTCAGTCCCTTCCTTCATGCAATGAATGTGCCCTGGGAGCTGAGTTTTCAAAATTTCATCAGCACACAGTAACTGTGCATTTCTAGGGGGCACAGTGGGATGTTTCTGTACATAATTATGTCATGCAAAGGTCAAGTCAAGGTGATGGGTACACCCACTACCTTAGACATAGAGTGTTTCCCTATTGGGAGAACATTTCAAATCCTCTCCTTTAGCTATCTGAAATACACAATGTGTTGTTAGCTGCCCTACTGTGTGACAGAGCTCCAGAGCTCGTTCCCCATGTTACTTTGTGTCCATCAACTGCCTGTCCCGGTCTCTCCTCCCCTGGACTCTCTCCAGTCTCTGGTGCCCTCTATTCTCTGCAGTGTCTTTCTAATGCCATCTTCTACCCCACCTGGGGCTCGAGCCAATGAAGCCAGCTGAGCATGAAACCTCGGCAGCCATGAGAACAAATCTTCCCCTCTAAGTTGCCTGTCTCAGGGGTTTTGTTCAGTGATGAGGAGCTGACTTGGGGGCTGGGTAAAAGCAGAGGTGGCACCCTGTCTGCCACCCTGTCTGCCTTTGGCATTTGGAGAAAGAGAAGTTGACTTCACAGGGACCTCGGAGGATGTCTACGGGGACCCAGTCCTCGACCTCGACTGGGCCAGCAGGACCTGGTGGGAACATCCTAGGATGGGACGTGCCCCTTCCTTAAGGTTTTACTGGCTGGAGGGTTTCCTGTGGCTACGAAGAAGGTGACTTCTGCTCCCCATTGGTTATCTTCTAGAACACAGGGAGGGGTGTGTGTGTGTGTGTGTGTGTGTGTCTGCTCTCAGACCAATTAATTTGGCTCTGGGCTTTTATTTTTTAATTAAAATAGCAGCTTTTGTAAATATTCATCAAACACAAATAAGTTTCTGGGTTCGTGAGGCCCCAGGCCAGCGGGAAAGGATGTGGAGGAATACCTCCCAGGTGGCGAGCTCACTCCCAGGCATGCACAGGCGGCTCTGCAACCTGGGGTCTAGGGTCCATCTGCTGAATCCCTTTTGATGAATTTAGAAACAGCCAGTATGTGTGAGGCATATGGATGGGACCTGAGGATGCAGGGCAATCAAGGCCACTTCACCTGCTTGTGGGTGTGTCTTTCTGCATCTGTACCCACCCCACTCCACCAGGTGTGCCTGCACCTACAGTGTGGCACTGTCTCTCTGGCAGCATCTCTGTGAAACCATCCTGAAAACTTTTGCATACATATTAGTGCATATTCACCTGTGTACGTACACACACATGTGCCTGTATAGCAAGTGTGTGGGTGTCCACACACATGTGTATGATGGGTGCAGATATGAAGTCAGCAGAGTGGAATACAAAGTTAGGAGAAATACAGGCTCAGGAAATACCATGCTTCAAGTTCTGACCCATTCTTCTGGATGTTTGCCATTCTTTCTGAGTGTAACTTGTGTTCTGCTCCCATGCAAAGAAAGTCCCCAAACCCCAAACCTCAAGACTTACTGTCAACATCTTTGTCCCAACTCCACATGTCCTACATGTCCACTGCTGGCCAAGCAGCTTCCCTCCCCTGGTTTCCTTGCTGGGACCCAGGTTGAGATGTCAGCCACTGTCTGGTCATGCCAGATGGACAGAGAGGATATGGACACTCCCTCCAGCGTCTGCGTGGACACAGAGGCTTGTTGGAGTGAGGAAGGAAGTACGGCCACCCACAGGGAGGTGCAGGCAGGAAGGGCGACCGTGGGTGTCAGTCAGCTTTCCACTGCAGTGACCAACTATCTGACCAGAACAACTGAAAAGGAGGGACGTTCATGTTTGCCTGTGGTTTCAGAGCTCTCAGTCCAGGGCCAGCAGCCCCACTGCCCTGCGCCTTGTTGAGAGCCACAGCCGAAGGGGCCCCAGCAAACTTCCAGCTGCCAGCAAACTTCCAGCTGCCGGCTGATGATTGGCTCACAGCAGCCCCAGCAACATCTAGCTGATTGGCTCCTCGGCCCCAGCAACATCTAGCTGATTGGCTCCTCTGCGGTGATGCTCATTGGGCTGTTTCCCTGCCCTTTCAGACCACAGAGCTGCTCATTGGGGGACTTTTTTGGCTCCGCCCACGTGACCCAGCCAATCGGCCTCAAGAGCAGGAGGATTGTGGGAGGTGGAGAGAAGCTTGGGTGGGAGAGAGAGGCTTGTGGAAAGCCGGTGGTGGCAGTTGAGGCTCTGAGGGTTTTTCCTGAGAGGCTGTTTTGTTTGGCATGTGTGGTTCTAAAAATAAAGTTAGTTTCTTTTGACAAGTGGCTCCTGATTGTGCCCAGCCAGACTGCGGCTTTTGGTGGCTCGCACGGGGAGCGACTGAGGGTAAGTGAAACTGCTCGCCCCTGAGGGCAGGGCGAGAGGATGGGTAGCCATTTTAAGATTCCTCTTTTATTTTGCTTCACTTTTGTTTTAAGTTGCCTGTCCCTGGAGATGAGTGAGACGGAAGAAAAACCGCTCACATCTGAGGAAAAACTATTTACGTCTGAGGAACAGATAGGGAGAAAGGACGGATGCACATGTCAGGAGGATAGAAAGGCTATAATGACTTTTTGTTGTTCCCTTTTTATTTCCTTCTGTCTCGGTTTTGTTTGGCGTCATCTTGTTGGGTTGTATTATAGTAGAAATACGGGATCAGAAATTATTAAAAAACAAACTGAAAGAGTGTTAAGTAAATTGTTAGAGGAAGGAGGCATCTCAGTAAAATCAAGAACAGTCAGGGCATACGTTGATACAATACAAAAATGTAGCCCATGGCTTTTTAAGGAGGAGTTGTTAAATATATCACAATGGAACCATCATGGTGAAGATTTAAAAAGAATAGAAAAGAAAAGCCCAGGGACTCTGCCAGTTGGCACATTGCCATTGTGGACGTTCGTATCTTGTTTGCTTAGTCCAAAGCCTTCAGTTCAGACAAAGGTAGAGGAAGGAGAAGACATATTGATTCAAGTAAAAGAGAAGTTCTCTCAAGTTAGTCAGAGGAAATGATTCAAGTAAAAGAGAAGGTCTCTCAAGTTAGTCAGACAGAGGAAAAGATTCAAGTAAAAGAGAAGGCCTCTCAAGCTAGTCAGACAGAGAAAGAAAGTGTAAAACAGAAAAAGCCATCAGGGGGAAAGTTACAACAGGAGACTGCTACTAACACCTTTCTATCACCAGAGAGTGTAAGTGTCCAACCAACAGCACCACCTCTACAGGAGACTGCTACTAACACCTTTCTATCACCAGAGGATGTAAGTGTCCAACTAACAAGGCCACCTCCATATGCTGGGAGGTCCCCAACCCCTGCAGTTGATAGTTGGGATCCTGAGACAAGATCTCAAATATTAACATGCCCTGTATTTGAGGCAGGAGGGCAGCGATTTTACCAAGTTTTAAATTTCAAAACAGTGAAGCAGCTAAAGAGGCTGTAACAACCTATGGTCCTCAAGCACCCTTCACTGTAAGCATGGTCGAATCCATTAACAACTTGAACACGACGCCAGCAGATTGGGCTAATATGTGTAAAGCTGTGCTAAATGGAGGACAATACCTGTTATGGAAGGTTGCCAATGAGGAATTTTGCAAGGAGACGGCTAGGCGAAATGCAGCAGCTGGTTATCCTCAGAGAAATCTAGATATGTTGTTAGGAAAGGGACCTTATGAGGATCAGCAGCAACAAATTGCATATGATCCTGGCGTATACGCACAAATTGCTGCAGATGCAATTAAGGCATGGAAGACTTTACAAGGACATGGAGGTTTACAAGGTCAATTATCTAAGGTAATACAAGGAGTTAATGAACCTTATGCTGAATTTGTAGATAGGCTTATTCAAACAGCTACCAGAGTTTTTGGGAATACAGAACAAGCAATGCCATTACTAAAACACCTGGCTTATGAGCAAGCGAATCGTTGGTGCAGAGATATCATTAGACCATGGAAACATGAAGATTTAAACACATATATTAAATTATGTAGAGACATTAATGAACAAGAGCAAGTCATGGCAGCTGCAGTAAAACAGGCTTTAGATGCCAGAGACATTAATGAACAAGGGCAAATTGTGGCAGCTGCAGTAAAACAGGCTTTAGATGCCAGGCCAAGAACATGCTACAATTGTGAACAAACAGGACATTTTAAAAGGAATTGCCCCATTGGAGAAGGGTTTAACAAAACTAGGTATCAAAGGAGTAGAATACCAGGTATTTGCCCACGATGCCGTAGAGGGAGACATTGGGCTAATGAATGCCGTTCTCAAACCACCATAGAGGGTACTCCATTATCAAAAAATGAACAAGGACCAGGTGTTTATCCATGATATCATGGAGAAAGGCATCGGGCTCCATTGACAAAAAATGGACAGGGGGGCCCAATGCTCCGGGGCCCCAAACCACAAATATACGGAGCACTGGAGGAACCCAGCAACCCCATCAGGGTAGTGCCCAGGACACATTGTCCATCAGATCCCTGATCAGACAAACCAGAGGGAGCGCAGGGTTGGACATCTGCGCCTCCGCCAGAGCAGTACTAACTCCAGAGATGGGAGTTCAAATCATTCCCACAGGGGTGAAAGGACCTCTTCCCAAAGGAACAGTAGGCTTATTATTGGGACGCAGCTCTTCTACTCTAAAAGGACTTATGATAAGTCCTGGGGTATTTGATCCCGATTATGAAGGTGAAATAAAAATTATAGCAAGTTCTCCAAAGGGTATATCAGTAATTTCACCAGGAGATAGAATAGCACAGTTACTAATAATACCCAGCCTACATGATAAATTTTCCAGTCGTACTGTAGAAAGAGGTTCCAAGGGATTAGGCTCCACAGGTGTAGATTGGGCTATGCTTTCTTTAAATTTAGATTCTCGCCCCATGCTAAAACTAAATATTCAAGGACATGAATTTAATGGGCTACTGGATACAGGTGCAGACCTTAGCATCATCTCTCATCAAGAATGGCCAAAACATTGGCCATTACAACAAGCCACTCAAACGCTTCGAGGCCTAGGTGTGGCAACTAATCCCCATAGAAGTGCAATGGTATTAGATTGGAAGGATCCTGAAGGATGTGAAGGAACTATACAGCCATATGTATTGGATCATCTTCCCATACATTTATGGGGACGAGATGTCCTAGATCAATTAGGTTTGACATTAACAAATAACATCAACCAAAATGCACCCACTATTATGACTAGACAAGGTTTTAGGAAAGGAAAAAGATTAGAAAAACAAGAACAAGGTATAGCAGCACCAATACAAATAGATCAAGGAAGAGACAGACATTGGTTGGATTTTCAGAAAGGGCCACTGAGACAATAAAAATTACTTGGAAATCAGAAAGACCAGTATGGGTTCCTCAGTGGCCCCTGACTAAAGAAAAGATACAAGCAGCCCATGACCTGGTCAAACAACAATTAGCAGAAGGACATATACAACCTTCTGTATCTCCCCATAATACTCCCATTTTTGTCATCAAAAAGAAATCTGGTAAATGGAGATTATTGCAAGATTTAAGAGCCATTAATAATGAGATGGTTATTATGGGACCTGCTCAATCAGGGATTCCTCAGTTGTCTGCTTTGCCAAAAACCTGGTATGTTTTAGTTATAGATATTAAAGATTGTTTTTTTTTTCAATTCCAATTCATCCTGAGGATAGTCCACCTTTTGCATTTACTATCCCTGCACTGAATCATGAAGGTCCTGATCAGAGATATGAATGGAAAGTACTCCCTCAAGGGATGGCTAACAGCCCAACTATGTGTCAAATTTATGTTAACAAAGTAATCCAGCCACTTAGAAATCAAAATCCTGAACTACAAATATTTCACTATATGGATGATGTATTATTAGCACACAAAGATAAAAAACCATTGCTAGAATGTTATGCCACACTTACAAACTTATTAAAAAATTATAATCTAGAGATAGCAATAGATAAAGTACAATTAAATTTTCCAATTAATTATTTAGGAGTTCTATTATCCTCAACCATGATCCGTCCACCAAAAATTCAAATACGAGTAGATCAACTCAAATCACTTAATGACTTTCAAAAGTTATTAGGAGACATAAATTGGATAAGGCCTTATTTAGGTATACCAACAGGAGAGTTGGGACCTTTATTTGATATCCTAAAAGGTCCATCAGATCCAAATTCACCCCGAATGTTAATGCCTGAAGCAAGAAAGGCATTAAAAATCATTGAAACATATATGGAAAATATGTATTTGGATAGAATTGATATAAGTTTGCCTTTATTATTTATTGTACTACCAACAAAAAATATTCCTACAGGAGTATTTTGGCAAGAAGGTCCATTATTATGGATACATTTATCTTATTCTCCTAACACTATTCTTACTAGGTATCCTGAGGCTGTAGGACAATTAATACTCAAAGGAATAAAAGCAGCAAAGGGAGTGTTTGGAATTTCTCCCAATAAAATTATTACTCCATATACTATGAATCAAATTGATGAGTTAGCTAATGAGTTAAATACTTGGGCAATAATCATGTGCAAATCTAATGTTTCATTTGATAACCACTTACCATCTAATCCTTTATTGTCTTTTTGGTCATTGCATCCTGTAATTTTTCCAAAAATGACAAGAAAAACACCTATCATGAATGCTCCAAATATATTCACTGATGGGTCAAATAATGGTACAGCAGCAGTAGTTACCCCTGATCAAACTTTTACATTTTTAGTACCCAAACAATCAGCTCAAAAGGTAGAGCTTAATGCAGTTTTACAAGCTTTTTTGATGTTTAAAGATTCTGTATTTAATTTATTTTCTTATAGTCAGTATGTAGTTAATGCTATAGTATCTCTTGAAGATGCTGGTAGGATTTCCCCTTCTTCTACTGTTTTCTCTTTGCTTTCCACTATACAAAGTCTAATCTGGGACAGAAAAGATCCATTCTTTATAGGACATATCAGGGCACATACAGGATTGCCTGGAGCCCTTAGTTTGGGCAATGATTTAGCAGATAAAACTACACATGACATACATATTTTCTCTACACTAGAAGAAGCTATAAATTTTCATAAAAAGTTCCATGTCAATGCTAATACTTTACAAAAGCGTTTTAAAATAACTAGGCCAGCAGCCCCACTGCCCTGCGCCTGAGAGTAGAGGGGGTGGCAGAGGAAGCAGGGGACAGAGAGAGAGGGAGGAAGGGGCCAGGGACAAGATACACCCTTCCAAGGCACACCCTGACCTTCTTCCCCAGCTAAGCCCTGTCTCCTGTAGTGTCCACGGCCATCAAGAACACCCTCACGTGACTGACCCATTAACGGATCAACCCACTGATGGGGTCAGGATCCTCATGATCCAGCCCCTTCCTAAGAGCCTCTGAGCACTGCTGGGTGGGAACCAAGCTTCAACACAGGACCCTTTGGGGACACTCCAGCTCCAAACCATATCACTAGGTGTGGGTGAATCACAAACTTTGGATTGCCCGACTTTGCTGAAGCAGACGTGCATTGCTTGTCTATTAAAAGAAAAGGCAATAAAAGTTATGTTGGAAAGTCTGCATGTGTTTCCTAGGGGTGCAAGGAAGTAAGGGTCACCTTTGAGGTGTGGAAATGGGAGGGATCAAGTCCATAATCACTGAGAGAGAGAAAGGGAGAAATGAATGACAAAAGGAAGAAGGAAAGGAGGGAGGAGAAAGAGGGAGAAAGGAAGAAGAGAAGGAAGAGGAAGAGAAAGAAAGAGAGAAAGAAAAAGAAAAAGAGAAAGAAAGAAAGATTGATTGATTCTAATAAGGTCAGATATATTTTATTTGGAGGTTTTTCTGCACAATTTCTTAACTAAAACATAGCAGTCTTCTGAATAATCCATATAAAATCCAATTCAATAGCCTCAGTCTCTAAAATGACTTCTGACCAAAGAGGATTTCTCGTTTCTGTCTGAGGCTCTCATTGGACCTGTAGCATGTCCACCTCCTCTGAGGCCTCTGAGGTACTGGACAGAAGGGACTCGGTAATACCCTTAGGTCTCTGTGAGCTGCTCACCTTGTCCCCAGCAGAAGACAGTGGAGAGTTCACCCGTGTCCTTGGCTCTTCTAAGGTGACTACATTGAAGTAGGTTCTAGCTGTGTCTGGACCTTGAGGGTATTCTACAGTTGGCCAGAAGAAAACCCGAGCCTGGAACAGATGATTGGAGGGTCCTGCGTGTTTGGGGAGACTTGGACATCCTATCGCTAAACACCAAGGGGATGTTCTGCTTGGATTTGGACTGAAACTGAAAGATCAACACAAAGCCAAGCAGGGGCTCTGAGAGAGACCTGCGTGAACTGGCGTCACTGGTAAAAAAGGGCTCACCAGTTGTGGGCTCCCTCCTGCTCAGTCTGGGCCAGTGCTGTCTTTGGTTGGATAATAACCTTGTCTCCTACTAAGGTCCAGCCTCATGATTTGCTGCACATGATGATAAACATCATACAGGAATGGTGGTGGCCTTCTGAATACCCCATGGTTCCTTTAGAAATACCACAGGAGAACAAAGCTGGCATTTGAATGTTTAGGCAACTTGAGAGACTTTGACATTAATTTAAACAGTGTGGATTGCGACAATTTCATATCAACTGTGGATTGGCCCCCTTTGGCCAGCCAGATGAGCTTCTTGAATCAGCATACTGGCCACTTGGAAACTACATGATACATTGCCTGGGTTGGCACCACAATCTCTTGCACATCTGTGAAGCATGAGCCCTGTAATACTGGTGTTACTATTATTTTGTGCTTTATTCTATGAATATAAAAAATACACCTGCACAGGGAATTATATATTTTAAGCTCTCTTCTACCATATGTTACTTTAGCATCTCCATCATTTTTCAAGAATACATATTCCAGATATGTTCTCCTATTAGTTGAGGAGGGAAAGAAAGTTTTACTAGAAATAGCAAGAAGGAAAGACAGAGAATGTCACAGGAAGATGGGGTAGAAAATCAACCCCAGAATGTGCACCCTGTCATGAATTGTTCAGACAATACCCAAATGTTCAGTAAGGCTGATTCGAATTGTGAAATGTTCTGCATGAGTTAACAGTCACCACAATAGGGCTGTGTAACAAACAGCCCCAAATTCAGTGGCTTAAGGAGTAAATTTGTCATGGTTTACAGACTGTGGGTCCACTGGGCAGTTCTGCAGGTCTTGGCTGGTATTGGCTTTGAGATTTTTCTAGTCTTGCCTGACGCCCACTCACAGGCTTGGCAGGGATTCGTCACTGGTTGGCTGATGTGGTCTGACCTCAGCTGGGAAGTCAGTGCTCCTTCCTGAGATCCTTGGTTCAGAGTGGGCCAGACCAGGCTTATTTTTATGCTGGAGGCTGAATTCCAGGAGGGAAAGAAAAAGTGTGGAGACTTCCTGAGAACTCGGCTAATAAAGAACAATTGTCATCCACTTTATTCTATAGACCAAAGCCAGCCACGGGGCCACCTCGTAAATAGGTGGAAAATTAGATTCTCTGAGAGCCCTTGGTTGAGGATTGCTGGGAAGTGGGGAGGGAGCAGGTCCTCCCCTGTCTTCTCTGCCCTGCAGGTGGCCAGCTCAGCTTTCAGCAGCTTAAGAGGAGCAGAGAGCCCCAGGCCTGCAGGGCAGCTGTGAATGGACACAGCTACTGCTCTCCATTAGCTCAAAAGTCTCAGATGCTTTAGCTCTCCCTCCTGGAACTCAGCCTCCTGCATAAAAATCAGCCTGGTCCAGCTCACTCTGGACCAAGGATCAGGGGAAGCCAAGCTGGAAGTTTGGAAGGTTGACCCTAAACAGACTGGATGTCCTTGGTGGTATAACAGAGAGGACAGTGGCAGCCCCTGATCTGTCTACATGTATCTGCCTGGGGACCTCCCTCTGCTGCTTTTGCTTGACCTTCTAACTGGCCTTGGGCTGCATCCTGGGCACACATTTCCAAGGAAAAACTTTCCAACTGCTAGTGTTCTGGTTTTGGTCTCTGAGCAACGTTCAAACTTCTAGAGTCCCCACTGGAACTCTGACTGTACTGCGTTTGGGTGAACTGTGTCCCTCTGAAGCCAACACCAATTCAGAGCTGGGGTTTTCCTAGGCTGCTCACCACCCAGTTGGCCCAGCACCTGGCACAGACTTGTCACTCAATAAAATATTTGAAAATGTTCATCTTATTGTGATAAGAGTATGCCACACAGATCTTTTATACACTTAGCATGTGTCTAAGTGTATAACACCATATTGTTAATCACAGGTGCACTGGGAAAAGGATTTCGAATACAGTTTAGCCATGTTTCTGAGCACATATGTAAACCTGATTTCATGTCAAACCAGAGTTACATTTCCCACTGGATTCTGAGTAAACAATTCACATTATCTCAGGGTGAGAAGGCAATTGACGTACCTGAACTTTGGAAAGAACATCCTCCGAACAAAACTCACCCTTCAGGACCTTCAAACGGAAAGCCTGACTAGATCAACATTTCCACTAAATAATGTGATTTCTTATCATATGAGTATTCCATGTCTTCTCGTATTAAGCAACTCATGGAGAATAGGTTGCTCTCAAATAAAACAGTACGTGAAAATTATCATTGGACACAATGGTTCTCTCCTTCACACTTGGTTGGCTGCAGAGTTTTCCATGATACTCTGCAAAGATGTGTGATTGCTGTGACTAGGGGAAAGCATTTGGTGGCACTGCTGCTTTGGAACAATGATGACACTGAATCACATGCAGCAGCTGCAGACACCACACCTAAGGAGGTGATTGCAAGTGCTGCTGGCCAGTATTCTCCTACAAAGTTCCATGTGGTGTCCTCTTCTCCTGCAAGGTTCCTTAGGTGTCCACTGAGCTGAGGACACTGTGGGTCAAGGAGTCCTCTCCTCCAACTGTCTGGCTCAGCCTTGTTTCTGGTGTTAACATTCATTAGTCCTTTACCCTAGTCCTGCTGGTCCCATCCCACCCCTAATGGCCCCTGCGTCCCCAGCTCTCTTCCCCACCTCAGAAGCTCTTTCATGATGGGGCCACATGGATTTATCTCAGCCTCCCAAAATGACCAGCTGTAGCTTATCTCGACTAGACACTGCCAGAAGAGACTCTTAGTATCTTAAACCATCATTTTCATGTTGGATTATATCTCCAAATTTTCTGGCAACTTAAACTTCACCTAAGGTGAGTCTTGTTTGTAGTTTCCAATTTAAAAAATAAAATCATGAATGATAAATATTGTTAGGAGCCTATGATCTGCCAGGCCTTATGCTAAGGGGTCCATTGGCCTGTGCCTATCTATCCCACACAACAGTCATGGGAGGGGGGAACTATTGTCATTGCTTAGCTTAGTGCAGCTGATTCCCGATTAGGCTCTTCTTAAAATTCTTCCTGTAATTGATCGTAGCGTCTGGCCACTTATTCGTTGGCTGGTGATTTAGATGAAATGGCTGATACATGCTCATTTTAAAATCTATAAGAGAGAAGATTTTTTTTCCCTTCTTACTGACATCCTCCCCCACCCTTTCTCCATCACCCTCTATGGAATTTATCTTTTAAGGCATAGAGAAGTTACCTCAGAGAGGTAGAAAAATGGCAGGAGGGAAAGCCAAGATGGCCTTCCAATCCGTCACTGGTCACCCCAACTAAGTCGTCTCACATCTTACAGATCTTTCTCTAGGAACACTGTGGAGAACGGGTGCTAAAAGTCTGCCTCCTGAGATTGGCTGTGATTGGTGCTGCTCAAACATTTGCATTCCTTTATAGGAAGAAGTGTGTTGTTTTTCACTAGTCTCCCTGGGGCTGTCTCAGGCTGTGGAACTCAGAGCAGATGAAGGGCATCGCATGGTCTCTGCACTCATTCACTCGCACTTTGTGTGAATTATTGCACACTTGTATGTCCCAGATACAGTACCACGTTCCCTGTTTGGGGATGACAGTCCCTGAAACCATCACGAATCCTAACGTGTGTGAAGTGTACTCAGATGGACCCTGGATAGGCAAGAGCCTCCCTGTGCCTCTGGACTACAACCTTTATTTACAGCCATGATGTAAATGGCCACATAGATGCACAGGGCGCTGGTGGTTGCAGAAGATCTTTCGTCATTTTTCCTGTACAGGCTGCATTTCTTCCTCTCCTGTTCTTGTGGGGAACAAACACTCCCATGAATTGAGTGACCAGGACTCAGACCTACAGAGGAGGACTCATGATCCAGGCCCTGCCAGTCAAGGATGTGCCCGTGGTGATGGGGACTGTGATGAAGATGGACGGGTGTTGGGGTGTAGACCTGGCCCTGTGCAAACCTGGTGAGAGAGCAAGGTTTAATCGGAGTCTCTGTCTCGCCGGCTCTGTCTCTGTCTCCTCTTCCTCCCAACTCCCCCATCCTCTCCCTCTAAGTGTAGCCAATTGGCTCTGCCACCACAAGGAAGTCAGACCCACACAATGAGGAGCAGATGACCAAGAACTAATGACGTTTTGAGGACCTTGTTCTCTCCATGTTAAAGCCCGCCCTGTGTGTAGCCCTCTCGGTCATTGCAGGCAGCTAGTGCTAAGCCCTGGTTTGAAGGCAGAGAGCTTGGACCGTTTATTTTCCCATCTCTTTCATCTTGGGAGAGCTCTTCCCTACCTCTGCCCAGCCAAACTCCTGTGGGCAGCTCCTCATACCAGGTGCTTGTTTTTGAAATTCCCAACACTTGGGGGCAAAGCATGGCTGACTTTCCACATGCCCTGCCCCTGGGTGCTCTGATGTCCCTGTTGGTTCCAAACCCTGCAGAGGTATGCCCCTCATGGATGGCACACTTTGCTGCCAGGGTACACACTGAGATAGGAGGGTGCAGCTCTGAAGGGCAGTGTGCTGGTTTCTGGTAAATCCTGCAGGAGACCCATGAGGGTGAGCACAGATGGCCATTTCTTTGAAGGAAGGCAGGGGAAGTTGTTGGCTTGCATTTAAGGAGAAATTATAAGGAGTTATGAATCTTGCGATGCTAGAACCATATGCAGTCTAACGAGCTGCTCAGATGCAGAGTCTTCATGGACTCCCGCAAACAGAGAACAGATGACATCTGGGTCCCTTGTTCCCCACTTGATTTTGGAGGCCAACACTTACTAAATGGAGTAGCCAGCTGATTTACCAGAGCTACATATAATTTGTGTACTCTTTCTTTCAAAGTCCCTCCCATCTCTTCCCATCTGTGTTTCTCTCTCTCTCTTTCTCTCTGAAATCACTTGAACACAGTAAGACACATCATTGTCCGACAGACATTCTCAAGGTGTGGTTTTCTCTTTACCTCACTGTTTTCTCCACAGTTGTGACTAAGTCTCCTGCCTGGCTCAGACCTCTGCCTGGCTCAGACCTCTGCCAGGTTCCTCTTGGCTCTTCATCAGGAAGTGTGAGAACTGCTGACTCAGCACAAATCAACTCTCCATCCCTACCCTGGGGCACTCAGGTAAACTCAGGCACAGTTCCCCTCAGCTCAAGGCCCTGTCCCCAGAAGGGTGGCCCCAACCTCTGGAGCTCCTCACGGAGAAGCTCAGCATCACTCAGCTTCCTGTTGCTTCTAGCAGTTTTATCTGTCAACCATACACTTAATGATGAGCTTCATTCGGCTCCCCAGCTTCCCAGGTGAACATGTGGGAGCAGTCAACGAGCTCAAGAACAAGTCCATCATTTCAGTTTGTTTTTCTTCTCTCGGGCTTAGTTAGAGGAGCACTTGTGCTTTTCCAATCATTATTCCACTGGGTAACTGGAGAGCAGAACCTGGTTTATAGAGAGAGCACAGGATGGGCAGCGCTCATGCAGGGGTCAGTCCTGAAGCAGGACTTCCAGGGCTCTGGTGTTGCTGATTCTACTGCTGTCCAAGCGCTCTCAGGATGGAGGATCAAGAGATCCCTGTGGCCAAACAGCAGTTAGATGTAACTCTCAGGTGAGCATGAAACTGAGATCAGGGCAAAGGACAGGTGGCTGATTATCAAAGAAAAGAAAATGCATAGATAGCACTTCCCATCCCCATCCATGGTGGCTAATAGCCTTGGGGGAGGGTACTTTCCAACACAAGCCATCACCCCTGAATGACTCTCTTCCTGCCTTTGGTCAAGTAGGCAGGAGAAGAAAGGAAACCAGAAAACCATAAAGCAGCAGGACACCCCCCTCCGTCAGGCACCAGCTCTGGGCCCCCTCCTCTCCTGAGGAGTCTCTCTTTCTCTCTCTCTCTTTATTCTGTTTCTTAAATAAATTTTACTTTCTGCTCTTTACTTTTTGCCTTGGTGTTTCTGGGGTGTTTAATCTTCAACACTGGGAAAGAGGGAATATATTTTGATTTTCAAAACCAGGCTATCACAGAGGTGAGGCAGGGGTTACTCCTGAGCCCCTCAGCCTCTGTCTTCATGGTCCACTTGATGTTTGATCTTGTATAAGTTAACTTACACTTTTGACCTCAGATTTTTCATATAAATATGCCTAATAAAATATTGTATCAAAGGATTCTTGAACAATGGTGTACCATCACCTGTGTCTGGCCCATGGCTGAAGCCCAATAAATGTTAACTCATTTCCAAAATTTTCAGCTGCAGAGAAGAGTCATAGGAGTAGATATATCATGTACTTAGTAACAGCTTCACAGGGATAAAGAAATACTGCTACATTCAAAGTTTATATTATTTATTATAGTAGAATGTTTGTTTTTTTCCTGGGAAAAGGTTACTAAGTTAATATTAAAATATGTCAATGTAGACTGGAGAAAATATGCTTTTCAAAATTCAAATCCTGGGCTGGGGCTGCAGCTCTGTGGTAGAGTGCCTGCCTTGCACGTGTGAGTCACTGGGTTTGATTCTCAGCACCGCATATAAATAGATGAAATAAAGGTGTAGTGTCCATCTACAACTAAAACAATATTTTTAAAAAATTCAAATCCTCAGGATCTCTGTTCAAGAAGATGCTGGTGATAGTGCCCAGGCCCTGACCACTAAAAACCCTGTTGGAGCTGCAGGGTTGGGCAGTCAGGTTCTTACTTGCTAGGACTTTTGAGATGACCATCTTAAAGAAGATGTGGGAGGTGGGGGACCCTTATAAAAGTTAGAGGAGAGTTTCTTTCCTTCCAATTTCACACGTAAGATCTCTTAGATGGCCCTTACTTCTCTGGTGAAGCCCCTGGGGACATGAAGCTTACCCAAAATCTGTGAAGCTGTATAGTTCAATGTTTTTCTTGGATTAGTTTGCTTTTCTTCATGAAAAAATATCTGGGCATTAACTGCTTAAATAATATCCTCCCCTCTTTTTAAACGAAGGATTCATGTACCACAAACTGGCTTCAAGCATTGGTGTCATTTAGTTGTATTTTATGCCAATTTCTTTTCCTGCTTCCTTTACTGAAATGCAATCCTCATCAGTTCTTTCAGAATTTATTTATTCATTGGTGCTGGGGACTGAACCCACATCTTACCATGTGCTCTGCCATTGAGCTAAACCTCAGCCCTCTTCTGGTTACTATTTAAAGACCTTTATATTAGTCAATTGGACTACTTTGCATCTTGTTTCCTTCATAGAAATAGGTCTCTTATTCAAAATATGAGGCTACGTGAAGAAACAGTTTAATGAAAAAACAGTTTATATATAATATATAATATGTAATATATATTATATTACATATTACATAGTGCCTAGCATGTGTGAGGCCACTAAAGATCAGATTGAGACCCTGCAGAGGCTCTTTTTTATTTTGTTGTAATTCACATTTTGCCTCTTTCTAGAAAGTGACCAGTTCTTCCTGTCTTGACTCTAGTGACGTCATGGCACAGCAACACCAAAGGGCCTGCCTGGAATCTTGGAGAACCCAGAATCCCAGAGTCACATCAGGAGCCTGAATGAATTTCAAGACCTTTATGATAACAGTTTGGGTCTCTGTTTACACACTTATTTGGGGGGAAATGTTCAAAAATAATTTTGATTTTCTTCTTGCTTGGCTTCTTTTCCAGGTTGCCATTTGGCAGCTGTTTGATTTGGCTCAAATCCATAACAACTGATATCCAAAACTCCAGTTTGGCTATTCTTACATCTGCAACAGAACCAGGATGCTTTTTTCAATATCTATTTTATTATTGCCCTTTGCCATATCATGAAGTTCTATTTTGTTTTTTGAGCTCATACAGACCTAGGTTAATGTTTTGCTGATCAGTTCTATTTTTTGACTATAGAGTTTTTAAACATTGCAATGGAGATTTCACCTGTAAAAAGTTATAAGGCCTTTACTATAATGTTATGTGTTGTATGTATTATATTATGTGTGCACACTTGTGTTTTGTGTTATATGTTTGAATGTACGTATGTCCATATATCATATATGATGAGCGCTCATGATAAAATGGATCCAAATATTTTTTTTCACGTGATTTATATGGTTTAATTTAAATTGGGTAAACAACTGTTGAGGATTGTTTTAATATGTAAACAAAAAAGAAGGTTAACAGATCTGTTTGTTTACTTTCACCTTTCCTTTTCATTATATTTAATAATTCTCTTAAAGACAATGTAAATTGTTAAGAAAATTGTTTTCTTTTAGTGCCTTCTGTAATGTTACATAATTTTTTCTTTAGCCATTATTGCCAGAATTCCTATCTTCATCCCAGTGCCGGTGAAGACAATGTAAATTGTTAAGAAAATTGTTTTCTTTTAGTGCCTTCTGTAGTGTTACATAATTTTTTCTTTAGCCATTATTGCCAGAATTCCTATCTTCATCCCAGTGCTGGTGAAGTCAAAGATAAAACCAATCTACAGCTTCTACAATAGCCATCACTGAACTGCTTGCAGAACTTGCCTGGACACATTGTGAGCTCACCTGTATGCATTGTGAACTATCTGTTGGTGCAGCGACTTATGGTAGTGTTGGGGTATTTTTGCTGATGATGTCACCGGTGGTACAATTTTTCAAAGGAGCCCTCAATTGGCTTAATGTCATGGCATTTTGCATCCTCCTCTACTAGTGATGGTTTAAAATTTGGGGGCCAACAAAAAGTCATTATAGCCTTTCTATCCTCCTGACATGGGCATCCGTCCTTTCTCCCTATCTGTTCCTCAGACGTAAATAGTTTTTCCTCAGATGTGAGCGGTTTTTCTTCCGTCTCACTCATCTCCAGGGACAGGGAACTTAAAACAAAAGTGAAACAAAATAACAAAAGAAGAATCTTAAAATGGCTACCCATCCTCTCGCCCTGCCCTCAGGGGCGAGCAGTTTCACTTACCCTCAGTCGCTCCCCGTACGGGCCACCAAATTCCGCAGTCTGGCTGGGCACAATCAGGAGCCACTTGTCAAAAGAAACTAACTTTATTTTTAGAACCACACACAACAAACAAAATAGTCTCTCAGGAAAAACCCTCAGAGCCTCAACTGCCACCACCGGCTTTCCACAAGCCTCTCTCTCCCACACAAGCTTCTCCCCACCTCCCACAATCCTCCTGCTCTTGAGGCCGATTGGCTGGGTCACGTGGGCGGAGCCAAAAAAGTCCCCCAATGAGCAGCTCCGTGGTCTGAAAGGGCAGGGAAACAGTCCAATGAGCATCACCGCAGAGGAGCCAATCAGCTAGATGTTGCTGGGGCCGAGGAGCCAATCAGCTAGATGTTGCTGGGGCTGCTGTGAGCCAATCATCAGCCGGCAGCTGGAAGTTTGCTGGCAGCTGGAAGTTTGCTGGGGCCCCTCAGGCTGTGGCTCTCAACAGCCATTCTTCAGGCAACCTGGAAAACAGAA
>NW_026692535.1:0-46861 GCF_021218885.2 Marmota monax | reverse complement strand
GGACAGGAACAGGAGTAGAGAGGGACAAAAGGCCTGAGCATTGAGGGTGAGAGAGATCATGGGTTCTTGTAGGAACTTCCACCTTTATCCCAAGAAAGATATGCAACCACTGGACAGGACTGGGCTGAGGAACCCAGGACTGGGTTACACTGCAACGGGGCTGCTCCCTTTCCTGGTTCTGATGCACCCCATCGCTCTCTTGGCTGCCTTCCTGGTCCCTGCAGGTCTTTGCTTGTGCAACCCCCAGATTGCCAGAGGTGGATGTGCAGGAGGCAGAGGGAACCAGGGCAGAGGACCATGCATTTCTTCCAGGGCTGTTCCAAAGAGGCCTCTGCATCCGTGGGTTTTCCAAATGGGGAGAAAGTAGCTGTCTGCCAGAATCTCACTGTTGTGGCTTTAGCAGGGGAAAATCTTGGCCTTGAACTCTGGGCATTTTAACCCCAGGACAGGAAACAAGTGAGCAACAGCCCCACCACTTTTTAGGAATGCCCTGTCCCCATGGGTGGTTCAAAACTGGAGACACACCAGGATGCTCTATGGGTCAGAAGAGGCTAAATGGAGCCTGTCCCCCTCTTCCTCCAGCATGGGACGGCCACCCTCTCTGCAATTAACTTTATCATGTTTAATAAGAGAGCTTCAGCCAATGCAGAGCATAACTGCCCATCCAGGCACCTCTGTGTGCCCAGCCTGTGCTCGGGGTCTGCTCCTCCTAAGTGGACTCACTGTGAGCCTGGTTCCTGTGGTTTCTCTGGGCTGCCCAGCAGTAATGTCCCTGGCCTCCTTCTCAACCCCGCTGATGGTGCAGGTTATGTGACAGGACGGAGTCCCTGTCACGATATCGCTTTCTGGCTTTTGTTACCATTCTTACCCCTGAGTTTGACAAAGTGGCCTCTGGTTTTATACAGTCAGTCACAGGGACATTCCTCTGATCTTCAAAAGTGCCCACTGCTCCTGCCCTGAAGATTCATCAGGTACATGAGGGTTTTTAAAGTCACATGGGAGCATGTGAAACAGGAGCAGAGCCCGTGCCACTCCTGCCCCCTCCACCAGGGCAGGAGAAGTGCACACTGACCCTAAGGTGTCAGCTCATTCAGGGAAGGTGACCCCTGATCCTGGTTGTCCCCAACTCTCCAGGCTTAAACACCCAGAGTCCCACATCCCAGGAATCCACTCCATCTGAGTAAACTGGGACATATGGTCACCCTACATTTAAAGCTTCTAACAATGACCTTACCATTCCACAGATGAGCGCTGCCAAGGCCTGGCCATGGCCAACATCACTGTCCCCACTCCCATCCCAGGGCTGGAGAGATGCAGCCTGGTCTCAAAGTCTTTACTCTGCACATCTGCGCCTAGACAGAGCTCTCAGCCAGTTGTGCTGCAACCTGCCCAGACATGGGTGTTTTTAAACCCTCAGCCAGCTGAGAGCCACTTCTGTAGCTTCAAACCTAGGTCAACTGAACTGCCTCAGTCTGCATCCGGGCTATGCCCCTCATGAACTGTGGACTTTGGGTAGGTGACTTAACATGCCCTTGCCTGGGTCCCCTCCTCTATAGGCCCGGGAAGGCTGCAGCACCTGCCTCGTATGGCTGCTGGGAGAGTGAGCTGCACGCAGGATGGTCAGGCCCTTACCGGAGGGCTGGGGGGTACGCTGAGTGCTGCGCCTGCGTGGCTATTATATCATAATAATCTCCAAAATGAAGAAAGTAATGTGAAGTAAAGATTCAAATCATACAGGACCTGTATTATTCGTTTTCAAACAAAACGTTATTACAGTTTAAAACATTGTCATTGACTGCAATCGCATTTCGTCCCTGGGCACTCTGGACAGAATAGTCTGGCGGCCTGGAAGAAATTGGAGCTCATTGCTTGGGCGGCCGCTCTCATTAATTTTAATACAGAGGCAACTAACTTCTCATCCAAAATGTGAAACATAGTTTTTAATTTAGTTCCTGGGGTTCCTGCAGGACTGAAGCAGCTCGCTGGAAAATATATCAATTATGTTTATTTCCCAGCAAGAAATGCTGAGGCCCTGCAGACGGGTCAGGGCAGAAGGAACCCAGGATTTCAAGGTGACAGCAGGACTTTGGAGCTTAAAGACACTCACAGGGTGACCCAGGGGACTGCTCAGAGGCAGCCAGGTTCAGAGGGACATCCTGGCAAGGTAAGGGGGGCCCTTGATTGGGAGCAGTGGTGCTAGGTCCTGCATGCCCAGCTCCTTGGTGGACAAGGGGATTTGTACAGTGGGGTCGTGGTGGACCCGGATGTGGGCGTGGCTTTTCTGTGGCCCTCCAGGCCACGCCCCACAGCTGCCTTCCCTCCATCACTTTAGGATGCTTCCTTCCATTCTCCAGCAGTGAAAATTTAGATGTTATTGAAGTTTTCCTGGGCAGAGTTTGCCCTCAAAGCAATTTTAAAAGGACATTGGTGGAAGGTACACTAACTTGATTTAAAATATTGTATTTTAAGACAAATTAGTCCAGATATTAAGGTTTTTTCCTGGGGAAGAGAAGACTTCCAAATTCAGGCATGAGGGGAGCTGAGAAATACCGTGTGTGGTGGAAACACGAGGTGAGAGCCTTTGATCTCATGCCCCCGTGGTGCTTGGGGACAGGCTGTGAGAGCCATGCAGTCCTCAGAATGAAGCAGGTTTCCCCAGCCATCTGGTACATGTGGGCAGGGGAAGGCTGACCTCATCCTCCATCTCCTGGGTGGACAAATCAACCCAGATAAGAGTGGAAATGCATTTTTTTTCTTTTGGAAATTTAAAAATTTTGTGTTGTTGAAGTAACAAAAGTTGTGATAAAAGTATAATAACCCCCAAGGACATATTTCTTAACCAGTGATGCATTCTAGAGTAAAACCTCATCCAAAATCTCACCCTTTTTTTTTTCTCATGTATTGGATAGCAAATTGCAGACACTATTCTATTTTGAATAACAGATGTCTTAGCATATCAATCTAAGGAATAATGACTTTTTTGGCATAACTGTTGCACAATTATGGGCTCTAAAGCATTAATGATAATTACTTAATATTATCTAATATTCAACCAGTGCTAAATTTGCTGAGGATCTCAAAATGGATTTTATTATAGCCATTTTGTTTGAAGAAGAAAGGAAGAACCCCCAGTGCATTTAGTTGATAAGTCCAGGGGTCTTGAGAACTGGGAAATGCCACTCCCCCCAAGTCATTTATTCAGTGAAGAAGTGGGTTTGTTAACTTGGTGTTCTATGTCACATCTGGGCTGTGCTGACCACACCTGGAGATGTAGCCCTCACTTGCTCTGCACCCGGAAGTTTCTGCTCGTTGCTGGACAGCTCCGGAGGCTGGGTTTGATCTGGCTCCATTCTTCAGGTGAGGGCTTGCCGCTGGACTGCTTCTGGACATGGATACTAGGTGGCCCAGCAGGTCTGCTGTTGCAATATCCGGCCTCGGTCACTGAATGGCCTTGCAGACCCTCGTGCGCCAGGTCCTGGGCTGTGTGCTCTTTAGGGATTTCAGACTGTGACTTCCTGATTTCACTGTGTCCTCAGTATAAGGAGCTAGACTTTTTTTGTATGCAAAGCAACAACAAAAAACCTGGCCCTGGTTTTTTTGTCTGTAAATTAGGACTGTTAAGAGGCTAGTGGTGTTGCTTTTAATTCTGAGGACCCTGTTCAAAACCCAGAGCTGTGGCAAAAGCCAGTTACAACAAAAATTGCTCCAGGGGAGCATGTAAGTCTTCTGACACTGTCAAGATCGTGATGCTGAGGAACTGTAAGTCCAGATTTAAAGTCAGTGTCTCTTTCCTCATTGGACACGAGAGGACTGTGGGAAAGGAGTAAAAGGAAGTCAAGCTCTCGCTTCCCACCCAAAGACATGCATTCAGTTCATGTAAGCTAAATGTGCAGGCTGTGGCACCAGCTTCTCAGGCAGAGGCATCCTCAGGACGGCAAGGCTTGTGCCAATATTTAGGGAACATAAGCTGCTAGGACCCTTTGACCTCCCAGCTCCCCACGCTGCACCAGGTGTCCCCATCATTTTTATGTGAGTTTCCCTGGCCTCTCTGACCTATCTCAGCTCCTTCAAGTTTTAGTAGCTTTGTCCTATCCTGCCCTCTCACCCAGCTACCCCGATGCCACCCGCTCGTCCCAGCACAATCCCGACATTGGTCTGGGCACCTGGCACATGGGCTGTGGCTCTTCACAGGGTCTCTACTTGAGGCACATAGGACAATCCTCAGCAGGGATCTATCCCTGGATTCTTGACTTGCTAAATATGCTGCAACTGACTGCACTCCCGAGAGGGGCTGCGTTGGAAACAGCCACACTTTTGCTTTCTCCTCTGAAAGTCAAAAAGTGCAGGGATGGGGACTCTTAAGTTCATCTGTAGAAGTTGCTTTGGGTCATGTGTGCAGGATGGATGAACCCTTCTGGAACTGATATGTAGAGGGGGCTCCGTGGCTGGAGAAGACCCTGTGAGGCAAAGGGAGTTTCCTCTTAAAATCTGTCACCTGCAGCCCCAGAACTAACTCAGCTACCTCTGGGATCAGGACACATCTTCAAAGTTTAAGTCAAGTTTATTTTTCATGTTTTAAAAACCATTTGGACACAGTTTTGCTTGCACCCAGGGGCTCTGGATGGCTGTTTTTCCCAAGGCTGAGCAGGTGCCAGGCACCTGATCTGCCTCCCAGATGTTGCTATTTCTCTTTGTTTTATTGGAAACGGGTGCAGTACCTGGGTGCTTTGTTGATGTGATGCAACATTTTTTTTGTATGCAAAGCAACAACAAAAAAACTGGCATCACAAACGCCACTGGCAAATAGGTGTGCAGACCAGGGATCATTAGGCAGAGCAAGAGACAAACATAGATATTTCCCAGTTAAGGTTGTCAATCTTGTCCCAAATACCACACAGTTTCCAGGCTGCGCTCATTTCCTTGATTTTACAAACTGTGTTTCTCAAGATGAACAAATAACACGCAATCCTGCAGGCTTAGGATTCTGGAGAGCCAGTTATATGCACAGTGTGGCCTGCTACCACAGGAGTCAGCATGTGCTCAGAATCCTTCATGGACATCTCTCTATATATCTGCCCAGGGGCACGATGGCTACCTGGGTGGCCCCATGGCCTATGGTCCAGTGTGGTGCTGTACATAACCTGAGACAGCGCTATACCCAGCTGAAGGTTCTTCTATCGTTAAATGACTTATGGGTTGGCCACTGGGACATAAGTCCCTCTGGTTCCTGTTCCAACTCATTGGCACAGATCTCCATCTCCTGCAGCGATTCTGTATCTCCCATTCCATCTCTTACAAGAGCAGCCTGGGTATCTGGACATGGCCTTGTTTCTGTGGACACCCATTCCTGCCCCATCCCTCTAAGGCTTCAATTAACCTTCTCCGGCAGTTGTGTTTTTATAATAATGGTTATACGCTTCAGTTAATTGCCTTTGGTTGAATCTAAAAGAAGCAAACGGTGACTCCTTTAACCAGCAACTAAAAATATTGAAATGGCAGGAGAATGCACAGGGGGTGGAAGGTCAGTGTCACAGAGGACTCGAGAGCCCAATGCACAAGACAACAGGCTTTGGTTTGCAGGAACGAATGCATCTCCAGGTGTCTGAGAGGGAAAACCACCTGTGGCCCTGTTTTAGCCTCATATCCTCTGCTGAAGAATCAAACCCCAGGAAGAACTGGACTTGCTTCATCAAATCCTCTCCCCTACCTGTGTGGGCAGGGGCTGTCTATATTCATGGTCCACCACGGTTTGACACAAAGGGAGAGAGAAACCCTCATGGGGAGAAAATCTGGTTGTGCCCCAGCTCCCCAATCAGAGACGGCCAGTATTACAATCCTGAAGAACCAGCACGGGCCCCATGTCCTGTGTGGAGGTGAACAATGTGGCACCTGGGCATATTTTCTTGTTCCTTTATTAAATAATGATCAGAACAAGCACAATTTGTCAGCTTGCTCTAGAGAATACATGCTTCAGGAGTTAAAGTTGTAAACAGACTAAAACAGTTTCCTCATCATGATTTACAGTTTCCTCCTTGAGACTCCATTGAAGGCCTGGGCTTCCCTGTGTCCACCAATCCGAAACCAGTACCAGCCTGATTCCTGCTTTGCAAGCATCGCCAGCCCAGGCAATCCATGTGCAAAACTATCCCTGGCTTCCCACCTCTGCAGGAGTCAGCCTGTCCAAGCAGATGTGGCCCACGGGAGAGAACAATGCCCACCTGGGCATGAGGAATGTGCAGTGCCCATCAGTCGGCTTAGCCCAGCTGAGGAACAGCCCCTCCCCGTGTCCATCTCATGGAGTCTGCTTTGTACACACAGCCGTGAAGGGGCAGACTATGAGGCTGTGGTCACCACGTTCGACTGAAGGCTTCTCTTTGTCTGTCCTATCTCTGAGTGAGGACTGTTTCTGCACCATGTTCAACACTTTTCTTAGACCAGCCTCTGAATGGTTTCCATGAGTGCACAGCAATGCTTCTCTGTTGATTTTAAATCATGTAGTGGAGGCTCTTTTGCAACGAGTGAAACATGGAAGGATAAACTAAGGGAAGATGGGGAACTGTAACTGTTTTTTTCTTTAACTAGACAAATCCAGAATGCTGCTCAGGGCAGCTCTCCATCTCTGGCATCTCATCTCCCAAGTCAAGGTGCAATGAGCACACTCATGTGCACGGGAAGCACCGAATGCAACTGTGAAGCATCCAGGTGAGGGATTTGCAGTGTGATGTGGGGGGGGGGGGGGGACCAGCAGTGCTAATAGGACTGTGAAGTGGTTGTAGACAGTCACTTCTACTTAAATTCAGGTGGTCACTCACACTGAGTAAGCTGTTGGTGGGCAAGAGGGTGAGGGAGAGCTCCCAGCTCTCATGAAGCCAAACGCATCAATTACAACCCCTGCAAACTTGTCAACACACCAACATTATTAAATGGATGCAAAGATCCTCCACATCATTACTATCAGAGAAAGACCAATCAAAACCCAGTGGGATGCCATCCCACCCCTGTTAGCATGACTATCATTAAAAAGCCAGGAGACAGTAGGTATTGGAAGAGAATTGGAGGAAGGGGAATCTACTCTTCATGGCAAAGTCCTCATTATGGAAATCAGTATGGTGGTTACTCCAAAAACTAAAAGCAGATCTCTTATTTGACCCAGCCATCTCTCTTCTGGGTAATTATCCAAAAAAATAAAGTCAGTGTGTTGAGCAGCTATCTGCACTCTCTCATGGGAGTTGTAACATTATTCATAACAGCCAAGACGTGGAATCAGCCTAAATGTCCATTAGGATAAAGAAACTATGGTGTCTAGATATACAATGAATATTACTCAGCCATGAAAAGGGAATCCTGTCTCTGGTAATGACATGGACATTATGCTAAGTGAAGTGAGCCAGACACAGAAAAAGCAAGGTTGCATAATTTCATTGGTGTGGAGAACCTTAGAAAGTTGAATATATAGAAGCGGAGAGTAGAAGGGCAGTTTCCAGGGGTGCGAGGAGCGGAAAGCAGGGAAATGTGTGTCAAAGGTTACAAAGTTTCACTTACACAGTTGACATGTCTAGAGAGCTGATTAGAGCATGGAGACTATAGCTAATGATACTGTACTGTGTACTATAAACTTGCTGAGAGATTTGATTTGATAGCTCTTGTCAAAACAGATATTAGCAATAATTATTTCATCACATACATGTATTTCAGAACATGTCACGCACTGAGTTTTCCTAAACCATGACAACATCTTAGTTTCTTTACATCAGTCCCCCTATATGATGTCAGAACACCAAAACAGGTATAGTGCATATTAGAAATAACAGACCTCCTACTGCCTGGCCTCTCTTCTCCCTTGAAACTATGTAACTATGACACTAGGGAGTCATAGTTGCATTTAATACAGGTATAAACTATATCTTGTACCATGGAAGTATCTTACAACCATTCAACCATATCATCAATAGTATAAACGCCTGAATCTCAACTGAGGACATGAAAACTTGCCCAAATAAAATCACTTTCCATAGCTCACGCAGGGTGCAAACTGATGGCTATAATTAATGGCCCTGCACAGTGACCTCCAGTTTCCATTTCCTTCAGAAGGACTTCTCTGATCCCATACTTAATCACAGGAGAAATCCTCCTGAGCTGGTTGGAGCTTGAAGCTTCCCTGACAAATATGATAATCCATAGAGAAAATGTTGCATTGCGAATATCACAGCAGTTTGATTCTCCTCCCTGGCTGCACCTCTGAATCACCTGGGAACAGTTCACCAGGCACTTTGTCTTGTGTCAGATGCTGAAGGCTGGCCTCTTTCCACAACTCTGGGACATCGTTTCTGAGGGTAGGTCCTGGACACTAGTACTCTTCAAAGCTCCTGATTTCATCAGCAGCCAAGGTGGTGAAGCATGAAATAGACCAAATCCAGAGAAACGAGAAAAAATGTAGCAGCCATGATTCGGTGATTCTGCACATAAATGTGCTGCTGACACTAGAATCTTCATTTCTGGGTAAATATCAGTGGCCTTCACTGATTTTTAATACCACAGTTAGGAAGTCCCCATGAGTCCCTTTGGACTTTGTCACCTCTCAACATTACACAGAAAGAAGAAGAGCTTCCAGGCTCACAAGGTCTCATGCCCCATTCGCGAGCATCCTCTAAGTGAGTAGGGACAGGCGGGCAGAGTCCAGGGCGCATGTCCCCTGCTCCTGCCACAGTCCTCAAACACAGCAGGGATGGTCCGAGCTGGGCGTCAAGTTTCAAACACCGTCCTGATCCCTGGGCAGGAGGCATCCCTCTGGGATTCAGCCATCACCTGAACCAGAGGCTCAGAAAACAGACACAGCACAGGAGACCCTGCAGTGCGCATGTGCTGCTGCACACACCTGGGCACCTACTCACCCCTGTCCCCTGAAGGCACTCCTCACAGGGCCAGCGGGTCTCAGACTTCTCCGAGTACTAACGTGGTCCTTTTCCGAATAGAATGACTCCCCCCAATAAACACCAGGTAGTAGAAGAGTGTTCCTTTCTTTAAGTGGCTTTAAAATGCAATTATCATTCCACACTGAAACCCACTATTCTGTTATAATTTTTATGTACCAACTAAAAAAAAAAACATGGTGCTCATTGTGGACATTAGAAATGCAGGCGCTCTGAGAATCTGGGACATTAGGCACACCGGGTGAGCCACACATGTTACCCAGACCCGGCCTTGAGCCCGTGTCACCTACTCTCAGTGGGCCCACCACACAGGGCAGAGGGTTGTGTGGCTGCTGAGGACAGGCACTGGAGCAGTTCCTGAGGACGTGCTGTTAGATGCACGCTAAGGTTTAAGGGCTTTGGCTAACCATGAAGCTGAGCTGGGGGCAGGAGCTGCAGCCACTGGAAACAGCTGTGGGATTCATCATCGGGAAGTCCTTACCTTTGGAACTTTATCACAGCTTTTTGAGGGTATGTTTGTATATTTTAATTGCATATTAAGACATCTTCAATTCCTTGAACATGTCTGACATAACACGTACTTACATAAGGGAACTATGAAGTAAGCACACCAGGGTTTTTTTTTTTTTTTTAAATATATAACTCTAATTTCTATTCTTATTTTTCAGATAGTAAACTGGTGATTGGAGAAGATAAGTGACATCTTTAATGTGACCAAGCTTGACACTGGCAGCCACAGGGCCCCACAGCCTGTTCTCTTACCTGCCCATGCTGTGGATTTTGCAGACCCTTGGGACCTAGAGGTCTGATGGAGGCAGGGGATGGTGGTGTGCAAGGCAGAGCAGATGCTGCTGCAGCAGGTGCATTTGGGTCCAGTCCCAGCTCCAGGGTTTGCTCTGTGAGCCCGAGACACACTTCCATTTCCCTGAATCTCCAGGTCCTCGAGTGTAAAGTGGGACTCACTGCAATCCTCCATGCTGTCCTGATGACGGAATGAGGCTGTCCAGTGTCTGCCGAGCACAGTGCTGTGCAAACAAGTCTCAATCCCTGCTAGCACCACTCAGCAGCTTGGAATCCCACAAGGCTCACCCACCTCAGGGGAAGGTGTGAAAAAGTAGCTCAACAAAGAAGCTGCTGGAAATCGGTCCCGCCCCTGAGAAGGGTGATCAGGTGTGACCCCCGTGGTGCTGCACTTCCAGACTGCTGGAGTGTCACCCCCAGACAAGGCTCCTCAGCTGTCCCTGCAGGGGCCCTCCCACCATGCTGATTGATGGGACAGATGGCAACTCCTATGATGAGACATTAATGAAGTGCTGTTTGCTTTTATCAAGTATCATAAGCAAAACATTCATTTATTCTAGAAAAAGTGCACACAAAATATAGAGTGAGCCTAGCCAATAATGTTGATTTTATTTAAAAAAAAATGCTCTGACAATGATTGACACCCAAACATACTGAATCCATCAACCATATCGGGCCCAGGATCCACGTTTTGTCAGCAGGAAACACTTGGTTTCTTCAGCAGGAAGCATGGGAATGCTTCTGAATAATGGATTGAAACAGACGTGCCTCTAGATTAGTGCTATTTAGTATTCTGGAATAAATGCTCTGGAGGAAGGGTTTGCCACAAAACTGTTAAACTCCTGCAGAGGGCGCTCCACTCTTCTGAGTTGAAAATATCAAGGGGGAACTGGTGAGTTGAGGGGTGCTCCCTCAAGATGCACAGAGAGGAAAATGGGATCTCTAGGGTGCTGTTAATGTGCACATGTCACATAGGAGATTATAGGAGATTCACAGTTTCAAAACCTGTAAGTACTATTAGTTGGATCATGAAAAGTGATAGGAGAATAGGCACCATGATCAGGGAAAGAAAATCTGAGAACACATTTCCTAAGGGCTGTGTGGGTGTGGGTGTGGGTGTGTGTGTATGTGTGTGTGTGTGTGTGTGTGTGTGTGTGCCTGGCTAATAAACACTGTGGGGTAGTTGGTACCATCAGACAGGATGTGGCCACATCTAATGAAAATTCCTGAAAGGTTACTTATTTACTTATCTATGTCAACTTTTTTATTGTGGAAAATTTCAAATACATAGTTGCTCCTCCTAATTCATGAGTTCCAAATCTGCCAATTCAACCAACCATGGATGGAAAACATTACAGAATAACTGCATCTTTATTTAAGATGGACAGAATACATTTTGTGGTTACCTATTAGGAATGGTGACTTGAATCATTGTCTCTCTGATGGTCCTACAGCAGGAGCTACACCCCTGTGCTGGGAACTTCCTGTGCACATGTGCAGCCAAGCCTGCCCTGTTGCCATGGTGACTCCCTGCTTAAAGGAGGTTCTGTGCACGGCACAGGACTGTCAGTCTTAACCCTGAGTTCAGACACCATGGTCAGGGGTAGGGAATCATGAGCACAAGTTGATAATTATAATTGGCCACTGGACTTCAGCCTTCAGCCTGCTTGCTTTCATTAAACTTTCTCACAGAAAACCTTTTGATGATAAAACCTATATAATACACTTGCTGAGCTAGCTCTGGGTAATTATTCTCCATGAGAGGTTAATAATGTCCCATCTGGTCTCAGCTTTCTCTGTGTCTGTGTCTGTTTGTCTTTTCTCAATCCTCCACTGCCCCTTGCACATTTTCTGAATTAATGGCCATGCAGAACAATCTAGTGTGACAACTGTCTACCTAGCCCTTGGGTTGTTGTAGGCACTATGAGTGACCTGCATGTGATTTAAAGCACACAGCAGGATGTGTGCAGTCCACACGCACACCACACACACCCCACCATTTCATTTTTATATGAGGTCCTGGAACAATCCCCTGTGGGTACCAAGGAATGGCTGCAGTAGTAGAGAAAGAGCAATTCCCAAGGAGATTGTCTCTAAAGTGTAATTCTTTGGTAGATCCTTGAAGATGTTGATAGCAAAGCCAGGTGTATGAAGATAGGCTTCACTCCCCTTCTGCTACCTGTCTTCTCCCCTATTTCTTGTAGGTACCCTCCTCATTCATTTCTCGATGGTCCTTACTAGACTTCCTGCTTCTCTTCCCCTCTCTCCCTCCTTTCCTCCCTCAGATTTGGGGGGCTTTTAAAGGTAGAAAACAGACTTACACAAAGTCTTCACAGAGCCAGCCAGGCTCAGGTGAGTCCTGAGGATGTCAAGAAAGACCTGGCAAAAGTCTGCTCTGCAAACCAAGGATTTCTGAATCCATCTGTGCCTTTGCATACAGGTGAGTTTCCCCAGGGCCTGCAGGACATCCTGCAGGAGAGCAGGACGTGAGACAGGGGCCTGCTCCTTGGGAGCCCCCTGGACCAGCAGCTGACATCTTGCTGCTTACCCTTTAGAGAGGAAGTTGGACAGGAAAAGGACAGAATGAACAAAATCTAATTCCTAGAGATAATTTTCTAACACATCGAGGTTCTATCTCACCTGATGTTGGTTAGACTTTATCTACTGCCCACTGGCCACTCGGACCCCTCTCACCCTGCTCCATCTTTTCCCCAGTGCTCACCTGCTTCAGAGACATGGTGCCCTCAACTCACCCTGGGCATTTGGTTGGTTTTCTGCCTCTCCCATCTGCAACAGAAGCCTCATCAGGATGGGCTTGCAGTCTGTCTTGTCCAGTGTCACCGAGCCCACGATTTGTTGCAGGAGGCCAGCTCTGAATTGACTGTCCCACTTCCCAGTCAACACAGAATTATTGGGTCACTTGTCTCTGCTGGGTGATTTGGATTTAGTTAAAAAATTGCCAGAGCTCCTGCCCTCAAGACGGGATCCTGACTCTGAAGTCAGCCATAAGTGCGGAGTTTCCATCCAACAGAGATAAAAAGAGCCGGCATTTCTCAAGCCCCACATAGGCCAACAGCTTTGCATAATCCCTCAATATTTCATGTTAATAAATGATTTTTTTATTGCAATGCATGAGTCAAACGCTGCTAAGACTGGAGTCCCCAGTCCACCTGCAAGACAGAGTCCCCAGAGACACAGGGCTTCTCTTCTCATGGCTCTGTTTGCTTGTTTGCTTTAAGTCCATTTTCTTTTTCCATGGCAGAGATTTTCTACTGAATCTTTATTCTAAAAAAACTTAGAATTTCGCTTTTTTTCTCCTTTTTCTGAGACACACAGTCACAAGCTCAGACTTCTCTTTCTCCCACTCCTAGCACAATCCTAACAATGATTAAATAACCAGTAAACTGCTAAAATTATGTATGCAGTATGATTTCATAATGGGGACTCTGTAGGCCAGTATCTTGAGTTTCCATTCTTCATTTGATTACCTTTCGATGCCTCTATTGTTTCCTCCCCAAACATTCAATATGTAAAAAAAAAATAGATATTCTACTAGTTTTTGTTTCAATTCCTTGACATTTATCACCTCCCTCTCCTCGCCCAGTTACCCTCTGCCCTCATCTCCACATTGACTCGTCTGTGGCTGCTGTGGCTGTTTTGCTGGGGCAGAGCCCAGGGCCACCTGCAGGCTAGGCGAGGACCCTGCCACTGAGCCACATTCCCACCCCAGGACAACCATCTTTAAACCTCTTTTCACAACCAAGCTGGGACCTCACTTGGAGCTGGAGCCTGACTGGGGCCAGACTCCCAGGGTCCCCCTGCTGGAGGAAGGTGTCATGAGACAGTCCTGCCCCCCACCTACAGATGTGGAATCCAGGGGAAAAGGAGGAGAAGAAGGGTGGCCAGATCTTGCTCTTGGCAAGAGCGATACAAATTGCACTAAAGAGTCATGCGCAAGTGCCAGAAATGAAGCAAACGACAAAATTAAAGCAGGCTAATTGGAAGAAAGGTGGAGAAATGCAGCCCACACAGTGGTTACCATGGGCCTCCGCCAGGATCAGCAGCAGGGTAAAGAAGGGACCACAAGAGGAGGGGTCATCCAAGCGGCAAGAGCAGACACAGGTCCTTATTGGACTGGATGAATACAGGGGTTGTTTTAAGCCATGAAAGTCAACATTTATGGGCTGAAACCCATGCCATTGGCTGTCCCCCAAGAGAAATTTTATTGATAACACTCGGATTCCAGATTTAACCAGGTTAACAAACAATGTTTTACAAAAGCGATTTTTAATTTAAAATATTTTCACTCAGTTAACAGGGCAATTACAATTAATATTTAAATTTTCAAAATTAATTTAAGCCACATTATCTCTACTTAACCAAGCATTATAATGGAATCAAGCTAATAGCATTACTTTGAGAAGGAAATTAGTAGTTGTGCAACTGCCTACGGTTCAAGAGCTGCGTAAGTGCAGGCTGCTATTACCATCACAAACAAAGCACTTTAATTTCCTCGTAAAGCACAGAACCAAGTGATTCTCAACCCTGGATGAGTTTGAAAACAGCAGGGTTAGTCTTCAGGGGAACATGGAAGCACCTACCTTGGTGTGCTGGGTAGCAGCACTTAGGTCTGTCCTCCATGGAATCTACCATATCTCACTGCATAAAGAGTGGCCCATTGCAAAGCTGGGCACAGAGCAGAAGAAACACAGTGAGCAGGCAAGACTCCAACAAAGCCCACCCTGGTAGCATTTTCTCCAAGAGAACTCTTGCTAATAGGGAAACAAACAAAATATTGAGAACCAAAACACTCAGAGACTGCACAGGACAGCCTCACAGTTTTGGATATGCACGGGGAGATACTACTGGATTGGGGCTTTACTAAGAATCAGATAAAGTGATTGAGTTTTCTAAAGCTCTGTGTGTGGTGTTAGGCTTCATTGAAAATCATTCACATACCCTACACTTCACCTGATCCAAATGAAAAAAGTAATGTTTTCTTTGTGAATTTTCAAAGCCGTGCAACCAGAAGCAGAGTTTAAATTTAGAGCCTTTTCATCAGTCCATGAAGAAATCATTGCTCCTATGTTCTCATCCCAAATTCCTTCTGACCCTCTCCCGACAGACCTGCTTGTGTTTCTGCCTCTCTGGATTTGCCTACTCTAGATACTTCATAGAAATGAATTTTGCAGAAGGTGGTCTTGCAGGTGTGGTTCTTTTTCACTTAGCACCATGTTTTCAAGTTTCATCCACATTATAGTAGATGTCAGTATTTAATTCTTTTAGTGCTAAGAATAGTCACTGTATGAATATACTTTCTTTTACTTATCCACATATCAGGTGATGAAAATTTAAGTGTTTTACATATTTTGGCAATTATGGGTAATGCTGCTACGAACACTTGTGAACTGATTTTGTGTGGCTGTGTATTTTCTTCAATATTTGTTTTTTAAGTAAAATTTTTCTCCTCTCATGATTGAAATAGATGCATTTACTCCACCATGGTTAGGTTTTGTTACCAAGAAGTTTAAGTTTCTTTTAATACTTTTAGCTGACTATTATAAAAACTTCTACTGGTTACAATGAGCAGATGAATTATTCTCAAAATCGTTATTAATATGGTAAATTCTGTTTTTATTTCAGTGGCACTTTTTAATGTCAAAAGTAGAAAATGCTGTTAGATATAATTGAAATCTCTGCCCATTTGTGCCCCTGAATAGTGAAAATCCTCTCATGTATCCAGACCTGGTGATATTTAATTTAAAATATCGTGATGATTCATTCATTTGGTTTTATGCCTTCTAATTATCCTCAACCATTGCAACAAAAAGGTGAATTTTCTATGAATATGAAGCTTCAGACTCAATAAAATTAAATAATTGAAAGGCAAAGCCTGAGCCCTTTGTCCATGGAAGTGGGAGGTGATCTCTCAGGACAAGGAAGCTCTGGGAGCAAACCAGTGTCCCTGGCACTGGGCTAGGTGCCCTGTCTCCATGGACACCCCTCCACCCCAAGATGCTCAGGGTGTGGGTAGTCCAAGGAGAAGAGGCTGGGTGGGGAGGACTCCCCTCTCCAGGTTGTGAGGACCCTGAAGCACACAGTTGCCCTCTTGGAAGGCAGATTTTGAGGGGGCCTCGAGGGGCCCCAAGGCCACATTGACCTTCTGGTCCTGTGACTCTGCAGGGGCCCCCAGGAGCCTGTGTGACAGGTGACCCTTCCATTCAGGATCACCCTTCCATTCAGGATCACCCATCCTGGGGCATCCTTAACACCTGGGTCATAGGTGCCTTGTGCTACTCCATGAAGGGGGACTTCATCCAGCAATCTGCTGAGTAAATGAGGTTTAAGGAAATCACTCCAGGACTTCTAAGCTCTGCAGACCTCCTGGGAACATTCTGGAAGCAGCCCTTTAGTGTAAATAGCAAGTAGCTACACAGCCCTGTTATATGTTTTCCAAAGAAGCCCTGCAGGGACTTTCCTAGACAAAACAACACTGAAGGGTCAGAGCTGTTGGGTTCTCTGTGTATGTCCTTCCCTTAAAGGGAAAAAGCACATTTTATCAAAGCCCCTTCATTCACAAGCCTCATTCTGCAGCCTAAATGCCGCTCTAATTAGCTCATCATTCCTGCAGTGAGGGACCAGCCATTCATGGTACAAGATAAAACAAAACCTACTGGACCCTCCAGACTTCCAGCAGACATGGCCTCATTGGGGGTCAGACACACTTGTTGGTGCCACTAAAGTCCCAGTCCTGGCTGATCACTAACAAGTTGTTCTGTTTTCCTTATTTAAATGAGTCTGAGTCTTTGTGATTAATGAATCACAAGAACACGTTTGGGGGATTCACAAGCCAGACAAGGAAGCAGAGGTAAATGGAAGGCTGGATGTGGCCTGGGCTGAGCTCCCCGAGGACCCCTGAGCTTCAGGCCTGATGGGAAGCTGTCTCTGTCAGGCCTGGCTCACCGGCTGACCCCTGGGGGGGACAGCACAGGGTGGTGTGGGTAGGTGATTGACACATGGTTGCGGAATCAATTGAAAAAACCTGGTTAGGCATCCCTCCACACTCTACATGTCCCCCCTCCACACGCTGCATGTCAGTCCCCTGCCGCTGCCTCTGAGGGTCTGAGTCTTTCTTCAGGGAAAGGAAGCTGTTGGCTTTTTGTTAAGCGGTGGTGGAGGCGGGTGGCCGGTGTGGGCTGGGGTGGCTGTACCCAGGCACAGCTCGGCTTTGTCTCCTTGTCTAACTGAAGAGACAGGAAGTCCTGGGCACGTTCTAGGGCTGGTCCTTTAGTGGTGGGGCCGCATGTCGGTCCCAGGCCACTCAGAGCCAGACCCTGCCAGGGGAGGGGAGGAGGGAGGCCTGGGTCAACTCACAAACAGAGACCCCAGGCTGCGCAGCGTAGCTCCATGACTGAGAGCAACAGGGACAGGTTCTCGCCCACCCTGAGCACAGGGGGTTGAGGGTCATGGCTGGACGGGAGGGAAAGCTTTTGAAAAATAAATTAACTTCTGGAGCACGTTTCCACTGATTCTTCATGTTTCAATTCCAAATTTCTTGCGAGGAATCCCTCTTGGGAGGGAGGCTATCTTCTAGCCCTGGTGACATCTCAGGTCTCTACCCCTAATGTCATCTGGGTGAAGGATCATGCACTTATTTTTAAGAGCGTTGAAACAGTATATATTTCTGACATGAGAAAGCAAGTTGTGTCCACGTAAGTACAATTATTTTATTGTATTTGTCACATAATAGGGCTGTGCCCAGCCTACAGGGGCCACTCAACATGTACCTGATGAAAGTTGAAAGAAATTAATCTTCCTTGTGTTCAGAAATTATAGTTTTTCAAATCCCTGCAGCCAGATAGAAATATCAATCTTGAAAGTCATTCATTAATCCTACAACGATCAGAGAAGCACCAATTTTGTGCCAAGCCCTAACAGTTTACATTCATCTAAGACCAGCGTGCTCCAAGTGCCATACGGGTCTCTAATCTCAGGAAGTTTATACTCCTGGACGAGGAGATAAAAAGCAGATTGCCAATTTAGAGATTGATTTCATAATACCTTTATTTTGTTTATTTAGCTTTTTTTTTAATGTGGTGTTGGGGATCAAATCCAAAGCTTCACATGTGCTAGGCAATTGTTCTACCATTAAACCACAATCCCAGCCCATCAGAGATTAATTGCAGGTAATGATAAGTGTTATGAAGGAAATTAAGCGGGTCAATGAGAGATGGTGATGTGTTGGGGGACAAGTTTAGATTTTGCTGGTTAAAGAAAGTATCTCTGAGGAAATGACCCAAGCTAGAAAACACAGAGACAGTTCATTCCATATGGAGTTAATGGCACACACAAAGGCCCTGTGGTAGGCACTGATTTGGATCAGGGATCAGATCAGTATTGCTGGAATTAAGGTGAGCAAGTAAAATTGAGGGATAGACTGTGAATGGAGCAAGATCAAGTGATACCAGAGCAGTTATAAAAATTGGATTTGGGGGATATGATTGGCTTCTGTGCCGCAGTCTGGCTGGGCACACAATCACGAGCCACCACACAGCTTGTAGATTCAAATAGCAACTCTTTATTCCCGAACTCACACCAGCCGTCTACAATCACGTTCTGGGGAAATCCACGTTCTCTGCCCAAATCCACGTTCTCTGCCCAAATCCACGTTCTCTGCCCAAATCTACCTCCACTGGGCTTCTATCTCCAAAATATACTGTCTGAATCCCGTGAGAACTCAAGGGGAACTCAGGCAGCAGGATACGCCCTATTCCCAGCAGGAATAATCTTAAACCTTAAACCTGGAACCTAAACCGGGAACGCCCTAATCCGCCTTGGTCCTTGAGCAAGGTCACCTACATTCAATGTCACTGCAACATGGGGTACGCTGGCAAGGAAATTGTCATACCTACTTGGCTAATGGCTCCCAGCACTTCTACAAAGTGAGTTTGCTTGGTTAATGGAAAACAGACTGCAGAGGAGGGACAGTCAGGTGGCTGTTACCAGGCCAGAGATGATGGCAGTTTGTTTGCACCAGGGTCATAGCAGAGGAACTGCCCTCTTAGATGCTGCTGCAGGCATGCCCAACCCTGTAAACCACTGAACCTTACGTCAAAGCTCTCTGTGGAAACTGACGGAGTCTCCTCTGTGTGGTTCCTGGGAGAGATGCAATGGGGAACCTGAATGGCTCCGAGAGCCTTCCCCACCCATGCCCTCCAGGGCCCTGAAGAGGGTGGAGGTCTTGGGAGAGGCCTCCATTGGCTCTGTTACCAGCCATTAGGCAGGAGCCAAGATGGCACAAGGGGCTCAGGTATGGCCCATTAGGGCCTTAGCCCTGCAGAGCTCACAGGATTCAAGGGCTCTCAAAGGTTGTTTGTTAGCCCAAACTTAGGCAGAGTCCCTTGCCCCAGTGTGCAAGCACTAAACATGGAAACCCACTGTCAAGAGTGAGAGGGCGGCTCAAGCCCCCACCCCAAATCATGGCTTGCTGCACATCTGCAGGCCCCCAGGCTCTGGAAGGATTGGCACTCACTTCTCTAATAATTCAGTCTGAATTTTGCAAGGGAAGCAAATGAAGCTCCAGTATCCCATTCACATCACAAGATGGCATGTGTTTCCAGCCCTAGGATCTGGACAAGAAGCAAGGCCCAGTCCCCTCGCCTCATTGGCAAGAGCAGTCATGGTTCCTGTCACCACTCAGCCCTCTCATTGCACCTGTTGGGCACCACACCGTGGGCCAGGAATTGAACTCTGCTATTGCCCTTAAATTACAAAAGTACTCAGCAAGACAAGTGCTTATGGATTCCAGCATTAAATACTAGGGCTGCTGAAATCAGTGCGTCTCTAGGAATCCATCGTAATCACTGGTTTTATTCTGGGTGATTATTTGCCCATGGTTACATCGTTGAATAACACTAAATTACAAAATGACTCCCACTGAATTTTCAGTGCATCCTGCTGGAACAATTAGCTTGACATCTGGGGGATTTTAAAACGTCATTTGATGCCTTTTAATCCCCCTTTCATTGAGAATAGAGCCAGTTTTGTGTCCAGAGCCTTTGACAAGGAACAGTCCAAGGAGAAGGGCAAAAATTATGAACGTGGAAAGGGGGATGGAGGACATTTAAGAAAAATGGGGTGCCCTGTCTCCTGAACTCCCCTGGGCATTTTTTAGAATGAGGAAAGATAGTTGGCAAAGCTTGAGCCAAGGTGTTGGAAATGGGCCTGGGTAACTGAAACTCTGAACTTTAAAGAATCATTAGAAAGTGACAGAAAATATGGCCCCAGGCAGCATGATGGACAGCTTCTAATGATGCCGGCTTCCTTTCTCCTCTTTTTGAAAACCCGTCGCCACTTAAGTTGAGTGAGCACATAATTTATGATCCAGATCAGGGCACACTGAAATCAAAAGGAGTCACTCTTAATAACTGCAACAAGAAAACAGGGAAAGAGCAAACATAGACCCTACAACCATACAAATAAACTGGAATAGTGGGTCATCTGATCAGTGAGCCAGATTGAAACTATGATTTGTTCTCACTCGTTCTTCATCCCTATAGGTGGGCTGTCCATCAACGGGACAGGATTTTTCATTTTTCATGGCAGTCACCTTAGTGTTTTGTGTTGTTGTTGTTGTTTTTTTTTTGGTTACTGGGGATTAAACCCTGGGGCACTTAATCACCATAGAGCCTCATCCCCAGCCCTTTTTATTTTTTATTTTGAAACAGGGTCTCTCTAAGTTGTTTAGGGCCTTGCTAAGCTGTTGAGACTGGCCTTGAATTTTAGATCCTCCTGCCTCAGCCTCTGCAGCCACTGGGATTACAGGTGTGCACCACGGTGCATGGCAGCACTGTTGGGTGTTGAACGGGCACTCTGAGGACTCATTCCTGTCTATATTTTTCCTTTCCAAGCTCAGTCCCTTCCTTCATGCAATGAATATGCCCTGGGAGCTGAGTTTTCAAAATTTCATCAGCACTCAGTAACTGTGCATTTCTAGGGGGCAGAGTGGGATGTTTCTGTACATAATTATGTCATGCAAAGGTCAAATCAAGGTGATGGGTACACCCACTACCTTAGACATGGAGTGTTTCCCTATTGGGAGAACATTTCAAATCCTCTCCTTTAGCTATCTGAAATACACAATGTGTTGTTAGCTGCCCTACTGTGTGACAGAGCTCCAGAACTCGTTCCCCATGTTACTTTGTGTCCATCAACTGCCTGCCCCGGTCTCTCCTCCCCTGGACTCTCTCCAGTCTCTGGTGCCCTCTATTATCTGCAGTGTCTTTCTGATGCCATCTTCTACCCCACCTGGGGCTCGAGTCAATGAAGCCAGCTGAGCATGAAACCTCGGCAGCCATGAGAACAAATCTTCCCCTCTAAGTTGCCTGTCTCAGGGGTTTTGTTCAGTGATGAGGAGCTGACTCGGGGGCTGGGTAAAAGCAGAGGTGGCACCCTGTCTGCCACCCTGTCTGCCTTTGGCATTTGGAGAAAGAGAAGTTGGCTTCACAGGGACCTCGGAGGATGTCTATGGGGACCCAGTCCTCGACCTCGACTGGGCCAGCAGGACCCGGTGGGAACATCCTAGGATGGGATGTGCCCCTTCCTTAAGGCTTTAGTGGCTGGAGGGTTTCCTGTGGCTACGAAGAAGGTGACCTCTGCTCCCCATTGGTTATCTTCTAGAACACAGGGAGGTGTGTGTGTGTGTGTGTGTGTATGTGTGTGTGTGTCTGTGTCTGCTCTCAGACCAATTAATTTGGCTCTGGGCTTTTATTTTTTAATTAAAATAGCAGCTTTTGTAAATATTCATCAAACACAAATAAGTTTCTGGGTTCGTGAGGCCCCAGGCCAGCGGTGAAGGATGTGGAGGAATACCTCCCAGGTGGCGAGTTCACTCCCAGGCATGCACAGGCGGCTCTGCAACCTGGGGTCTAGGGTCCATCTGCTGAATCCCTTTTCATGAATTTAGAAACAGCCAGTAGGTGTGAGGCATATGGATGGGACCTGAGGATGCAGGGCAATCAAGGCCACTTCACCTGCTTGTGGGTGTGTCTTTCTGCATCTATACCCACCCCACTCCACCAGGTGTGCCTGCACCTACAGTGTGGCACTGTCTCTCTGGCAGCATCTCTGTGAGACCATCCTGAAAACTTTTGCATACATATTAGTGCATATTCACCTGTGTACGTACACACACATGTGCCTGTATAGCAAGTGTGTGGGTGTCCACACACATGTGTATGATGGGTGCAGATATGAAGTCAGCAGAGTGGAATACAAAGTTAGGAGAAATACAGGCTCAGGAAATACCATGCTTCAAGTTCTGACCCATTCTTCTGGATGTTTGCCATTCTTTCTGAGTGTAACTTGTGTTCTGCTCCCATGCAAAGAAAGTCCCCAAACCCCAAACCTCAAGACTTACTGTCAACATCTTTGTCCCAACTCCACATGTCCTACATGTCCACTGCTGGCCAAGCAGCTTCCCTCCCCTGGTTTCCTTGCTGGGACCCAGGTTGAGATGTCAGCCACTGTCTGGTCATGCCAGATGGACAGAGAGGATATGGACACTCCCTCCAGCGTCTGCGTGGACACAGAGGCTTGTTGGAGTGAGGAAGGAAGTACAGCCACCCACAGGGAGGTGCAGGCAGGAAGGGCGACCGTGGGTGTCGGTCAGCCTTCCACTGCAGTGACCAGCTGTCTGACCAGAACAACTGAAAAGGAGGGACGTTCATGTTTGCCTGTGGTTTCAGAGCTCTCAGCCCAGGGCCAGCAGCCCCACTGCCCTGCGCCTGAGAGTAGAGGGGGTGGCAGAGGAAGCAGGGGACAGAGAGAGAGGGAGGAAGGGGCCACGGACAAGATACACCCTTCCAAGGCACACCCTGACCTTCTTCCCCAGCTAAGCCCTGTCTCCTGTAGTGTCCACGACCATCAAGAACACCCTCACATGACTGACCCATTAACGGATCAACCCACTGATGGGGTCAGGATCCTCATGATCCAGCCCCTTCCCAATAGCCTCTGAGCACTGCTGGGTGGGAACCAAGCTTCAACACAGGACTCTTTGGGGACACTCCAGCTCCAAACCATATCACTAGGTGTGGGTGAATCACAAACTTTGGATTGCCCGACTTTGCTGAAGCAGACGTGCATTGCTTGTCTATTAAAAGAAAAGGCAATAAAAGTTATGTTGGAAAGTCTGCATGTGTTTCCTAGGGGTGCAAGGAAGTAAGGGTCACCTTTGAGGTGTGGAAATGGGAGGGATCAAGTCCATAATCACTGAGAGAGAGAAAGGGAGAAATGAACGACAAAAGGAAGAAGGAAAGGAGGGAGGAGAAAGAGGGAGAAAGGAAGAAGAGAAGGAAGAGGAAGAGAAAGAAAGAGAGAAAGAAAAAGAAAAAGAGAAAGAAAGAAAGATTGATTGATTCTAATAAGGTCAGATATATTTTATTTGGAGGTTTTTCTGCACAATTTCTTAAATAAAATATAGCAGTCTTCTGAATAATCCATATAAAATCCAATTCAATAGCCTCAGTCTCTAAAATGACTTCTGACCAAAGAGGATTTCTCGTTTCTGTCTGAGGCTCTCATTGGACCTGTAGCATGTCCACCTCCTCTGAGGCCTCTGAGGTACTGGACACAAGGGACTCGGTAATACCCTTAGGTCTCTGTGAGCTGCTCACCTTGTCCCCAGCAGAAGACAGTGGAGAGTTCACCCGTGTCCTTGGCTCTTCTAAGGTGACTACATTGAAGTAGGTTCTAGCTGTGTCTGGACCTTGAGGGTATTCTACAGTTGGTCAGAAGAAAACCCGAGCCTGGAACAGATGATTGGAGTGTCCTGCGTGTTTGGGGAGACTTGGACATCCTATCACTAAACACCAAGGGGCTGTTCTGCTTGGATTTGGACTGAAACTGAAAGATCAACACAAAGCCAAGCAGGGGCTCCGAGAGAGACCTGCGTGAACTGGCGTCACTGGTAAAAAAGGGCTCACCAGTTGTGGGCTCCCTCCTGCTCAGTCTGGGCCAGTGCTGTCTTTGGTTGGATAATAACCTTGTCTCCTACTAAGGTCCAGCCTCATGATTTGCTGCACATGATGATAAACATCATACAAGAATGGTGGTGGCCTTCTGAATACCCCATGGTTCCTTTAGAAATACCACAGGAGAACAAAGCTGGCATTTGAATGTTTAGGCAACTTGAGAGACTTTGACATTAACTTAAACAGTGTGGATTGCGGCAATTTCATATCAACTGTGGATTGGCCCCCTTTGGCCAGCCAGATGAGCTTCTTGAATCAGCATACTGGCCACTTGGAAACTACATGATACATCGCCTGGGTTGGCACCACAATCTCTTGCACATCTGTGAAGCATGAGCCCTGTAATACTGGTGTTACTATTATTTTGTGCTTTCTTCTATGAATATAAAAAATACACCTGCACAGGGAATTATATATTTTAAGCTCTCTTCTACCATATGTTACTTTAGCATCTCCATCATTTTTCAAGAATACATATTCCAGATATGTTCTCCTATTAGTTGAGGAGGGAAAGAAAGTTTTACTAGAAATAGCAAGAAGGAAAGACAGAGAATGTCACAGGAAGATGGGGTAGAAAATCAACCCCAGAATGTGCACCCTGAATGAATTGTTCAGACAATACCCAAATGTTCAGTAAGGCTGATTCGAATTGTGAAATGTTCTGCATGAGTTAACAGTCACCACAATAAGGCTGTGTAACAAACAGCCCCAAATTCAGTGGCTTAAGGAGTCAATTTGTCATGGTTTACAGACTGTGGGTCCACTGGGCAGTTCTGCAGGTCTTGGCTGGGATTGGCTTTGAGATTTTTCTAGTCTTGCCTGACGCCCACTCACAGGCTTGGCAGGGATTCGTCACTGGTTGGCTGATGTGGTCTGACCTCAGCTGGGAAGTCAGTGCTCCTTCCTGAGATCCTTGGTTCAGAGTGGGCCAGACCAGGCTTATTTTTATGCTGGAGGCTGAATTCCAGGAGGGAAAGAAAAAGTGTGGAGACTTCCTGAGAACTCGGCTAATAAAGAACAATTGTCATATCCACTTTATTCTATAGACCAAAGCCAGCCACGGGGCCACCTCGTAAATAGGTGGAAAATTAGATTCTCTGAGAGCCCTTGGTTGAGGATTGCTGGGAAGTGGGGAGGGAGCAGGTCCTCCCCTGTCTTCTCTGCCCTGCAGGTGGCCAGCTCAGCTTTCAGCAGCTTAAGAGGAGCAGAGAGCCCCAGGCCTGCAGGGCAGCTCTGAATGGACACAGCTACTGCTCTCCATTAGCTCAAAAGTCTCGGATGCTTTAGCTCTCCCTCCTGGAACTCAGCCTCCTGCATAAAAATCAGCCTGGTCCAGCTCACTCTGGACCAAGGATCAGGGGAAGCCAAGCTGGAAGTTTGGAAGGTTGACCCTAAACAGACTGGATGTCCTTGGTGGTATAACAGAGAGGACAGTGGCAGCCCCTGATCTGTCTACATGTATCTGCCTGGGGACCTCCCTCTGCTGCTTTTTCTTGACCTTCTAACTGGCCTTGGGCTGCATCCTGGGCACACATTTCCAAGGAAAAACTTTCCAACTGCTAATGTTCTGGTTTTGGTCTCTGAGCAACGTTCAAACTTCTAGTGTCCCCACTGGAACTCTGACTGTACTGCATTTGGGTGAACTGTGTCCCTCTGAAGCCAACACCAATTCAGAGCTGGGGTTTTCCTAGGCTGCTCACCACCCAGTTGGCCCAGCACCTGGCACAGACTTGTCACTCAATAAAATATTTGAAAATGTTCATCTTATTGTGATAAGAGTATGCCACACAGATCTTTTATACACTTAGCATGTGTCTAAGTGTATAACACCATATTGTTAATCACAGGTGCACTGGGAAAAGGATTTCAAATACAGTTTAGCCATGTTTCTGAGCACGTATGTAAACCTGATTTCATGTCAAACCAGAGTTACATTTCCCACTGGATTCTGAGTAAACAATTCACATTATCTCAGGGTGAGAAGGCAATTGACGTACCTGAACTTTGGAAAGAACATCCTCCGAACAAAACTCACCCTTCAGGACCTTCAAACGGAAAGCCTGACTAGATCAACATTTCCACTAAATAATGTGATTTCTTATCATGTGAGTATTTCACGTCTTCTCGTATTAAGCAACTCATGGAGAATAGGTTGCTCTCAAATAAAACAGTACGTGAAAATGATCATTGGACATAATGGTTCTTTCCTTCACACTTGGTTGGCTGCAGAGTTTTCCATGATACTCTGCAAAGATGTGTGATTGCTGTGACTAGGGGAAAGCATTTGGTGGCACTGCTGCTTTGGAACAATGATGACACTGAACCACATGGAGCAGCTGCGGACACCACACCTAAGGAGGTGATTGCAAGTGCTGCTGGCCAGTATTCTCCTACAAAGTTCCATGTGGTGTCCTCTTCTCCTGCAAGGTTCCTTATGTGTCCACTGAGCTGAGGACACTGTGGGTCAAGGAGTCCTCTCCTCCAACTGTCTGGCTCAGCCTTGTTTCTGGTGTTAACATTCATTAGTCCTTTACCCTAGTCCTGCTGGTGCCATCCCACCCCTAATGGCCCCTGCGTCCCCAGCTCTCTTCCCCACCTCAGAAGCTCTTTCATGATGGGGCCACATGGATTTATCTCAGTCTCCCAAAATGACCAGCTGTAGCTTATCTCGACTAGACACTGCCAGAAGAGACTCTTAGTATCTTAAACCATCATTTTCATGTTGGATTATATCTCCAAATTTTCTGGCAACTTAAACTTCACCTAAGGTGAGTCTTGTTTGTAGTTTCCAATTTAAAAAATAAAATCATGAATGATAAATATTGTTAGGAACCTATGATCTGCCAGGTCTTATGCTAAGGGGTCCATTGGCCTGTTCCTATCTATCCCACACAACAGTCATGGGAGGGGGGAACTATTGTCATTGCTTAGCTTACTGCAGCTGATTCCCGATTAGGCTCTTCTTAAAATTCTTCCTGTAATTGATCGTAGCATCTGGCCACTTATTCCTTGGCTGGTGATTTAGATGAAATGGCTGATACATGCTCATTTTAAAATCTATAAGAGAGAAGATTTTTTTTCCCTTCTTACTGACATCCTCCCTCACCCTTTCTCCATCACCCTCTATGGAATTTATCTTTTAAGGCATAGAGAAGTTACCTCAGAAAGGTAGAAAAATGGCAGGAGGGAAAGCCAAGATGGCCTTCCAATCCGTCACTGGTCACCCCAACTAAGTCGTCTCACATCTTACGGATCTTTCTCTAGGAACACTGTGGAGAACGGGTGCTAAAAGTCTGCCTCCTGAGATTGGCTGTGATTGGTGCTGCTCAAACATTTGCATTCCTTTATAGGAAGAAGTGTGTTGTTTTTCACTAGTCTCCCTGGGGCTGTCTCAGGCTGTGGAACTCAGAGCAGATGAAGGGCATCGCATGGTCTCTGCACTCATTCACTTGCGCTTTGTGTGAATTATTGCACACTTGTATGTCCCAGATACAGTACCACGTTCCCTGTTTGGGGATGACAGTCCCTGAAACCATAACGAATCCTAACGCGTGTGAAGTATACTCAGATGGACCCTGGATAGGCAAGAGCCTCCCTGTGCCTCTGGACGATAACCTTTATTTACAGCCATGATGTAAATGGCCACATAGATGCACAGGGCGCTGGTGGTTGCAGAAGATCTTTTGTCATTTTTCCTGTACAGGCTGCATTTCTTCCTCTCCTGTCCTTGTGGGGAACAAACACTCCCATGAATTGAGTGACCAGGACTCAGACCTACAGAGGAGGACTCATGATCCAGGCCCTGCCAGTCAAGGATGTGCCCGTGGTGATGGGGACTGTGATGAAGATGGACGGGTGTTGGGGTGTAGACCTGGCCCTGTGCAAACCTGGTGAGAGAGCAAGGTTTAATCGGAGTCTCTCTCTCGCCAGCTCTGTCTCTGTCTCCTCTTCCTCTTCCCCATCCTCTCCCTCTAAGTGTAGCCAATTGGCTCTGCCACCACAAGGAAGTCAGACCCACACAATGAGGAGCAGATGACCAAGAACTAATGACATTTTGAGGACCTTGTTCTCTCCATGTTAAAGCCCGCCCTGTGTGTAGCCCTCTCGGTCATTGCAGGCAGCTAGTGCTAAGCCCTGGTTTGAAGGCAGAGAGCTTGGACCGTTTATTTTCCCATCTCTTTCATCTTGGGAGAGCTCTTCCCTACCTCTGCCCAGCCAAACTCCTGTGGGCAGCTCCTCGTACCAGGTGCTTGTTTTTGAAATTCCCAACACTTGGGGGCAAAGCATGGCTGACTTTCCACATACCCTGCCCCTGGGTGCTCTGATGTCCCTGTTGGTTCCAAACCCTGCAGAGATATGCCCCTCATGGATGGCACACTTTGCTGCCAGGGTACACACTGAGATAGGAGGGTGCAGCTCTGAAGGGCAGTGTGCTGGTTTCTGGTAAATCCTGCAGGAGACCCATGAGGGTGAGCACAGATGGCCATTTCTTTGAAGGAAGGCAGGGGAAGTTGTTGGCTTGCATTTAAGGAGAAATTATAAGGAGTTATGAATCTTGCGATGCTAGAACCATATGCAGTCTAACGAGCTGCTCAGATGCAGAGTCTTCATGGACTCCCGCAAACAGAGAACAGATGACATCTGGGTCCCTTGTTCCCCACTTGATTTTGGAGGCCAACACTTACTAAATGGAGTAGCCAGCTGATTTACCAGAGCTACATATAATTTGTGTACTCTTTCTCTCAAAGTCCCTCCCATCTCTTCCCATCTGTGTTTCTCTCTCTCTCTTTCTCTCTGAAATCACTTGAACACAGTAAGACACATCATTGTCAGACAGACATTCTCAAGGTGTGGTTTTCTCTTTACCTCACTGTTTTCTCCACAGTTGTGACTAAGTCTTCTGCCTGGCTCAGACCTCTGCCAGGTTCCTCTTGGCTCTTCGTCAGGAAGCATGAGAACTGCTGACTCAGCACAAATCAACTCTCCATCCCTACCCTGGGGCACTCAGGTAAACTCAGGCACAGTTCCCCTCAGCTCAAGGCCCTGTGCCCAGAAGGGTGGCCCCAGCCTCTGGAGCTCCTCACGGAGAAGCTCAGCATCACTCAGCTTCCTGTTGCTTCTAGCAGTTTTATCTGTCAACCATACACTTAATGATGAGCTTCATTCAGCTCCCCAGCTTCCCAGGTGAACATGTGGGAGCAGTCAACGAGCTCAAGAACAAGTCCATCATTTCAGTTTGTTTTTCTTCTCTCGGGCTTAGTTAGTGGAGCACTTGTGCTTTTCCAATCATTAGTCCACTGGGTAACTGGAGAGCAGAAGCTGGTTTATAGAGAGAGCACAGGATGGGCAGCGCTCATGCAGGGGTCAGTCCTGAAGCAGGACTTCCAGGGCTCTGGTGTTGCTGATTCTACTGCTGTCCAAGCACTCTCAGGATGGAGGATCAAGAGATCCCTGTGGCCAAACAGCAGTTAGGTGTAACTCTCAGGTGAGCATGAAACTGAGATCAGGGCAAAGGACAGGTGGCTGATTATCAAAGAAAAGAAAATGCATAGATAGCACTTCCCATCCCCATCCGTGGTGGCTAATAGCCTTGGGGGAGGGTACTTTCCAACACAAGCCATCACCCCTGAATGGCTCTCTTCCTGCCTTTGGTCAGGTAGGCAGGAGAAGAAAGGAAACCAGAAAACCATAAAGCAGCAGGACACCCCCCTCCATCAGGCACCAGCTCTGGGCCCCCTCCTTTCCTGAGGAGTCTCTCTTTCTCTCTTTATTCTGTTTCTTAAATAAATTTTACTTTCTGCTCTTTACTTTTTGCCTTGGTGTTTCTGGGGTGTTTAATCTTCAACACTGGGAAAGAGGGAATATATTCTGATTTTCAAAACCAGGCTATCACAGAGGTGAGGCAGGGGTTACTCCTGAGCCCCTCAGCCTCTGTCTTCATGGTCCACTTGATGTTTGATCTTGCATAAGTTAACTTACACTTTTGACCTCAGATTTTTCATATAAATATGCCTAATAAAATACTGTATCAGAGGATTCTTGAACAATGGTGTACCATCACCTGTGTCTGGCCCATGGCTGAAGCCCAATAAATGTTAACTCATTTCCAAAACTTTCAGCTGCAGAGAAGAGTCATAGGAGTAGATATATCATGTACTTAGTAACAGTTTCACAGGGATAAAGAAATACTGCTACATTCAAAGTTTATATTATTTATTATAGTAGAATGTTTGTTTTTTTCCTGGGAAAAGGTTACTAAGTTAATATTAAAATATGACAATGTAGACTGGAGAAAATATGCTTTTCAAAATTCAAATCCTGGGCTAGGGCTGGGGCTGAGTGGTACAGTGCCTGCCTAGCATGTGTGAGGCACTGGGTTTGATTCTCAGCACCGCATATAAATAAATGAAATAAAGGTGTTGTGTCCATCTACAACTAAAACAATATTTTAAAAAAATTCAAATCCTCAGGATCTCTGCTCAAGAAGATGCTGGTGATAGTGCCCAGGCCCTGACCACTAAAAACCCTGTTGGAGCTGCAGGGTTGGGCAGTCAGGCTCTCACTTGCTAGGACTTTTGAGATGACCATCTTAAAGAAGATGTGGGAGGTGGGGGACCCTTATAAAAGTTAGAGGAGAGTTTCTTTCCTTCCAATTTCACATGTAAGATCTCTTAGATGACCCTTACTTCTCTGGTGAAGCCCCTGGGGACATGAAGCTTACCCAAAATCTGTGAAGCTGTATAGTTCAATGTTTTTCTTGGATTAGTTTGCTTTTCTTCATGAAAAAATATCTGGGCATTAACTGCTTAAATAATATCCTCCCCTCTTTTTAAATGAAGGATTCATGTACCACAAACTGGCTTCAAGCATTGGTGTCATTTAGTTGTATTTTATGCCAATTTCTTTTCCTGCTTCCTTTACTGAAATGCAATCCTCATCAATTCTTCCAGAATTTATTTATTCATTGGTGCTGGGGACTGAACCCACATCTTACCATGTGCTCTGCCATTGAGCTAAACCTCAGCCCTCTTCTGGTTACTATTTAAAAACCTTTATATTAGTCAATTGGACTACTTTGCATCTTGTTTCCTTCATAGAAATAGGTCTCTTATTCAAAATATGAGGCTACGTGAAGAAACAGTTTAATGAAAAAACAGTTTATATATAATATATAATATGTAATATATATTATATTACATATTACATAGTGCCTAGCATGTGTGAGGCCACTAAAGATCAGATTGAGACCCTGCAGAGGCTCTTTTTTATTTTGTTGTAATTCACATTTTGCCTCTTTCTAGAAAGTGACCAGTTCTTCCTGTCTTGACTCTAGTGACGTCATGGCACAGCAACACCAAAGGGCCTGCCTGGAATCTTGGAGAACCCAGAATCCCAGAGTCACATCAGGAGCCTGAATGAATTTCAAGACCTTTATGATAACAGTTTGGGTCTCTGTTTACACACTTATTTGGGGGGAAATGTTCAAAAATAATTTTGCTTTTCTTCTTGCTTGGCTTCTTTTCCAGGTTGCCATTCTTCAGGCAACCTGGAAAACAGAAGGCTCTGTCTCAGCCTTCTCCGATTCCCAGTCCTGTACCTAGGTTAGAGAGTGTGTGCTGTGCTGAGGCATCTGGTCCTCAAATCATCTGCACAAGTGGGCGTCACCATCCACCGGAGAGCTTCCAGCAGAAGCACTGAGGGGCCACCTCTCAACACACATGTTCATTGGCCACTTACCTGCTCAGGGAGATGAGCACTTCCCATCCACTGTGTCATTGCCTGTAATATTATTTAGATGATGGATTTCTTGCCTCTTTTAAAATTTAACTTTTATTTTTAAATTGACAGGTAAAGTCGTATTTATCATGAGCACGATGTTTATACACACACACACACACAAAGTCATGACTGATGACTTTCTGCATTATCTGTGCATTAACACATACATTATATTACCATGAGAGCACTTCAGTATGTGTTATGGGATTACAATAGGCTGTTATCCCCAGGCACAGATTTATAATAAGGCTCTTGAACACAGTCCTCCTGTATGACTGAATGTCCCACCACTGTCCCAACAGCCTCCCCTCCTCAACTCCCAGCCTTTAATGGAGGAGGCAGAGCTTCAGGAAGGTCCAAGTTCAAATATCCAGTAAGTAATTATGTGGATTAATTCTCAAAGAAACACTAAAAATGGATCAGTGACAATTTGGTTCCATGTTTTCCTGAGTGTGGCAGAATTCTAATGATGGCAAATATTAAATGGCTTTGAGTCAGAGTAAGAAAGGTTCTTCCTAATCAAATTATCTTTTAATTCTTCAAATTATATCAAGGAGAAAAAAATCTCATTTGGTGCTAGAACAACTTTATATTCCCAAACATTAGCAAATTTCTTTCTTTCTTTTTTCCTCCCTCCCTCTCTCCCTCCTTTCCTTCCATCCTCCCTCCTCCTTTCCTCCCTCCCTCCCTCCTTTCCTTCCTCCCTCCTTCCCTCCCTCCTTTCCTCCCTCCCTCCCTCTCTCCTTTTCTTCCTTCCTCCCTCCCTCCCTCCCTCCTTTCCTCCCTCCCCCCTCTTTTCCTCCCTCCCTCCCTCTCTCCTTTTCTTCCTTCCTTCCTTCCTTCCTCCCTTCCTTCCTTCCTTCATTCCTTCCTTCCTTTCTCTCTTCCATGAAGGAAGACTGGCCATTAGTTTGGATACTTGGAACTTGCACCTTCCACCATGTTTTCCCATGGCCGCTTTCTGTACAGGGAAAGGGGTGCAAGTGTTTCACTAATATTAATGATAATTTTCTCTTAAATAAAATTTTTATTAAACATGACTAATTCCATTACTTAGTCATGGGGTGTGGCAGGAGGGGTTTCTAAGACTGTATATAACATTTATGTGTATAGAGGGAACCAACAAAATGGGAAAAGAAAAGAATAATGAAAGTGGGTAAAGGAGAGACTTCCTTTACACACCCACCTAAATCCCACTTTTGAGATCAGAGTTGAACGATGCCTGCTGGAGGCTGGGCAAGTCACCCTCAGCCGTGAACAAACCCACTTGCCAGACAAAAGCACAGGGATGCTTAACTCAAGCCTCAAAGGCAAAAGGACACAGCCTTATCTCAGCAGAGGCATCCACATGGGGACCCTGAATTCAAAAAATCCCTGGCCATGGCCACATCTGCAGGTTTTGGCAAGCGGTGGGACCTCTCACATCCGTTCTTCCCAATATGAATCATCACCAGGGTTAAAAGAGTTGGCAAATACCAGGTACTGCACACTGGGTTCCATCTACCTAAAGATTTTAACAGATAACCGATAACATCTTTGGGGATCTTGACTACTGCATTTATTGGTTTTCTGACCCTAGACACATCACTCAGCATACTTATAAATGCAGAGATAGATTGATGTCTATGAGATGAATAGGTAGATAAATAAATGGGAAAAATGTAGGCACAGGTATAAATTTTTATGCACAATTTGGACTAAATGATACACATCAACTTATTGAAGTCTTATAAATAGACTAACATACACCATGCCCATGACTTTGTGAGTGATCACTAAGTTTTAGTTATTACACTTTTACAAAATCAGAAAGTAAAGTTGATTTTCAAACTCCTCCCACTTATGTCTTGACTTTTTAACTTTTGAGGAGCTTCCTCATATAGCCGTTGAAGCTCATGAGAAGGCTACAGGGACAGCATGTCCTATATCCCTGTCTCATGTATTGTAAGAGGACATCGTGTCCTGGGAGGTCATATATGTTGATGAATTCACAGTTAATCCTACAGAAGCAATCCACAAAAACAAGAAGAAATTGAGATGTCAGGAGTCACAAACTCTGATTACTATCTCCCTGCATTTAAATCAAATTAGTCATGATATTAATAGGCCCCGAGTACCTTTTTGATTTCTTACCATGCAGCAGCACAGTCTGAGGAATTTCAGGTGCTTAATTCTACTTGGTTTTCAGCACTGTCCTAAGAAATGGGCCTTTTCTTAAGATGCTATTTCACAGATGAGCAAACTGAGGAGCCGAGGTAAGATAATGAGTGATTTGAGGCTGAGCCAGGATTTGAAGCCAAAAGCTGACTCCAGAATTGAAGGCTTTAACTTCTGTACCATGCACTAAATGGACCCATGGGAGCATGTGAAAGGAAGCCCAGCAAGTTCTGAGTTTTCTTAGATGGTGGCGTGAAGATTCTAAATTCATCTTTATTTCTACATCTACCTTTAAGAATGCAAGTACATTTTTCTGCAAGTATTTGTGGGCCATTTGTATTTCTTCTTTCGAGAAGCATCTGTTTAATTCTTTTGTCCTTTTATTGGGTTAATTTGTTTCCTTGGTGTTGATTTTTTAAAGTTCTTTATATATTCTGATTATTTCTCCACTGTGGAGGAGCAACTGGCAAAGATCTTTCCCCTTCATGCTTTGGTTTCCTTTGCTGGGCAGAACCACTGTGTTTCATGCACAGGAAATGAAAACGACGTCAAAAAGAGCAAATGAATCAATATCACCAGAAAAGTAGCTTAGCTGAGGAGTAAGTGTGAATAAAATGTTAGAAATAAATCAAAATGAATTAAAATAATAATTGCTCTAAAATACACTGAATATAAATGGTCTCAACTCTCCAATTAAAAGATGTAGACTGGCAGAGAGGATTGTCAGGACCTAACCATATGTTATTTAAAAGTGACTCATCTTTCAGGTAAAGATATTCATATGTGGAAGATGAAAAATTGGAAAAAAGACATATCTTGCAAATGGAGACCAAAAGCAAGCAGGAGTAGCTACTCTCATATCTGACAAAGCAAACTTCAAGCCAAAATTAATCAGAAGAGCCAAGGAAGGCCATTTAATACTGGTAAAGAACTTTAACAAAAAGTTATAATCATTGCAAGTATTTATGCCACCAATGTGAGTGCAGCTACATAAATAAAACAAATGCTATCAACATAAAGTCACAGATAGATTCCAATACAATATTCCTGGGTAATTTCAATACATATCTCTTACTAATAGGTAGGTATTCCTGTAGATCTTAAAAACCTTTTCTTTCATTCCTTAATACCCAGAGCTCCCACAGAATTTCAACCTAGGCACATGCTTGCAGTTTACACAATAATTATAACTCATTGACTTGTGCTAAATAGGAATCTACCCACATGCCACATTCCATTCCTACTCTCTTGACTCTAAAAATCTGAGCCTTCATAACTAAAATAGGCAGCTCTCCTGACTACTTAATTGCATGATGACTGAACTAAGAAATGAAGTCTTGGGTGTATGAACTTCATTTCAGTTCCAGCTTCACATTTCTAGTAAAGGCACCAAGGACACACACTGTTCTCCACGTTCCAGGCTTTGGGAAGGGTACCTGCATTCCACTTGCTGCAGGCCCCATGACTCCCAAATGCTCACACATTTGTTCACTCATGCTTTCTGTAGACATTTAATTGGGGGCAACTTGAATTTTTGTAATGGCTATAGAATTTGTGTCAAGTGTCCAGGGTCAAGTATCCAGTAGGATGTGGCTAGAGGAGGTGGATAATTGGGGGCTCCAGCACCCTAGTATAGGAATCCCTCCCTCATCAATGGGATGAATAGGAGGTGAGTATAAAATCTTCTTACCCCCACACAGTGTTTTAACCCTGACTAATGAAGGGGATTTGGGTTAAATTTTGAATAGGAGAGGCAATGCAAATTTTATGATCATGTATGACCATGTAGGATAGAAGGCAAGGATGACATTGTGTGTCAAGGGTTGTCACTTAGGCTTGGTAAGATCTAAACACAGACCCTATTGTCCAGAATCAGGACTAGTAGCAGCTTTCTTGGCTGGGAAAAGGAAGGTAAGAGCATAATAGAGAATGACTTTAAGCTAGTTTCTCATTCCCCATATTATGGCAAACTTTGAATGCAAAGATGATAAGATCTACCCCAAATTTATAATTCAGTGGCTCTCAAATATGCATCAGAGGCTAAACTGCTTGATTAGCAGATTAATCACTGAGAAAATTTACTAATGACAGCAAATTCACTATCCGCTGCTGCCTTTCATGAATTATAACATTAGTTCTAGCACATAGAGCCTGGAAGGTAATGGACCTTCCCTGTACCCCTGAAGTTAGGTATGTTTTAAACACATATTTCAAAGTTGTTTGAATAAAAATAGCCACCATTAGGTTGGCATAATTTCAGAAGGCAGGAGGCCTTGCCTTACCTGGTATCTGTAAGTCCAGCTAGGATAATTTCAAACAATGACTACCTGAGTGTGTTATTCACCTTTTCATTGCTGTGACCAAAATACCTGGCAAGAGATACACAGAGGAAGGATAGTTTATTTTGCCTCACGGTTTCATAGATTCAGTCCATGGTTGGCTGGTTCCACTGCTCTGGGCCTTTGGTTCCAGAGTGACGCAGAACATCATGGTGAAAGGTTGTGAAGCTACTCACCTCGTGGCCGACAGGAAGCAGAGAGAGAGAGAAGGGGAAGAAACCACAGGAAAGATGGACCCTCCCAGGGCATGCCCTCAGTGACCCCCATCCTCCAGCCATGCCCCATCTACTACAGTTGCCACCTAGTTAGTCCATGTAAATGTACTGATTAGGTTATAACTCTCACAGTCCAATCATTTCACCTTGGAACTTTTCTATGTTAACACAAAAGATTTGGAAGACACCTCATATCCAAATCACAACACATGACTGATACCATGAGACCAAAACGCTGCGTCTGTCAATGCACTGGAACACTGCCTGTAAAGTCAGAAAGGGAAGCTAATGACCTGCAGACCCAAGGAGGAAATGACTTTCTATCCCTCTCCTCCAAAGGAAACCATCAGGAGCAAAGGCAGGAAAGCCATAGAAGTAGTTCTATGTATGTTGACATGGAATGATCTTTATGGGTTAGATTGAGCAACATAAAGTGAGATCAGAGCTCAGAGTAGGATCTGCTTCTATACGTATTCTTTTAAGGGTGAAATATATGTGGATATGCACTGGATAACTCTGGAAGGATGTAGACACACATACATAACCTAGAAAGGATTCTCTGTGAAGATAAGAGCAGGGGACACGGATGGTAAGGCAATTAATTCTCAATGCTTCTAGCTGTTGCAAACTCCTTTGCATTGTTTGATTTGTTTTAATCATGGATAGTATAAATTGTTTTTTTTACAACATATAAACATTAATGTTTTTAATCTTGTTACAATTTTTATTATAAATGCCCCCCAAATACCATGTATTAAAGTCTTGGTTGAGCTATACCTTTAAGAGGTGAAGCCTATTGGGAGGAAGCTAGGACACTTGTGTGCATTGAAGGGTGTATTGGGACTCAGCCTCTTTTTCTCTCTGCTGTCAGCTGCAGGAGATCTGCAGCTTTGCTCAGCTCCCCTCTCCCTGCCTTGAGGTTCTGCCCACCACAGTCCTGGAGCACTGGGGCCAGATGACCATTGATTGAAAGCATAAGACCAAACAAACCTTTCATCTCTTTTGAGTTGATTATCTCAGGCATTTTGTAACTGGGACGGAAAACTGACTAAAACACCCCCAGCATAGAAAATAACCATAGCAACTTTAATATTTTAATTTCTTAATTAAGTTTCTTATTCAAAACCAGACCATATATAATAATATTTTCACTTAGTGGTTATGATCTTCTCCTAAGGAAGACATGTATTAAGCAATTCCAATTGACAGAATGGAAGCTGAGGAAGGCTAAGTAATCACCCAGAGCTACATATCCATCATCTAGACCCCTGACCCACCATTTCTGTGTGAAATCCAAGCTAATTTACCACTGAATTCCAAAATTCTTTAAATTTCATACAGGTTCAGGATGCAGTATCACATGTACACTTTTATGACTCTTTTGTTCAAATCCTTAATGTTTTCAAGGTTGTATTAAGAAACTGGGGGAGTAAGTTTAGGGTGATTTCCAAGAGGAAAGTTTTCATTGGAGATCACATGCTTTAAGCTCATATCATAATTTAACTTTTTTTTTTCAAAATCATTAACAAAATGAGAAATTCTTATTCATTTTTCCAAATTGCTGAAATTACTTTTTAAAATAGTGTTTTGTGTTCCGCAACAGCTCATCCCTGCAATTTTAATGCTGCCACTGGGTCTTCCCTCTTTTGACTGAATTGCCTGAAGGTAATTTGCATATTATTACAAATAATTACTTGCAAATTTCACTAGTAAAGCTCAGCTTGGAACTGTGACATCTTTCCCCAATAATGGGTTCAAAATAAACAAAATTGCATTCATTGATCTAAAGTAAACATTCGGTAAGCTCTATATATCCAATTCAGGGAAACAGAAAAATCTGTCTCTGGAGTTGGTGTCACACCATCCTGAGCCACTTTTTAGAGCTTATTACTTCTCATTCTAAATTGTCACTGATCACAGCAATTGTGATTTTGACAAGAGACCACCTGGATGGAAGGTGTAGTGAGGCCATACACAATCTATTCTTTTTTCTTTATTCTCCAGAATCATTACCTACCAGAGAGGAAAATAACAGGTCTTACAAGTAAAACACAAATTAATTTAGTCTTCACAAATATAAAATATTCCAGTCATCTGTTTATGTGTTTAAGAACAAGAAATATGAATCTATTTATTAATATAGTGATAAATAATTCAGCCTTTTGCTTTGGTTCTATATTATGGTCAATTAATTACAGAAGACAGGAGCAAAGGCATATGGGCAGTAGCTGCTGGGCATCAGGAACCCTGGTGTGGGTGGTGTGTCCTGGGAATTTCCTCCAGTTTCAGAAGAAAACAAATTTTGAGCTTGGAGGACACACACACACACACACACACACACACACACGATACCTAGTGGAAGGAGGTGGTTCACACTTGTGGAAATCAATGCCTGTTTGTTTGTCTGTTTGTCCCTGACATGAAACTTTCAGATTTTTTTCTTTTAATACTTCTGCATCAATATCTTTATAAAATTCTTCCTTGTTGAATAACATCATTGTAGAAGGCACTGTAAATTTACATGAAGTTTGAAGACACAATATAGAGAGAACATGAAGTTTACCCACTTTCCCCCAACAGTGCAGAAGTGTAACACCGTGATCACATTAAAGATGTCGATGCTGATACAACACACCAGTCTCACTCAGAGTTCCTCATCTCCATTGGTTCTTGCCCCTGTGTGTCACCTGTTCATGTTTTCATCGTATTGGGCTCCTGAGCAGGTGCATCTCGGGCAGGACCCCTCTTTATTTTCTTCTGTATCTGCTCCCCTCAGTCCACATAAGCTGTGCATAAACCCTAGAAAGTGCTGATCTTGTCCTCATTTCTATAATTTTGTCACTGCAAAGCCATTATGTCAGTGAAAACCCATGCCATCCAAACTTTGAGGACTGGCCATTTTCATGGAGTGTAATTCCCTGGGGACTCGATGTATACAGCAAGAGCTCCCTGTGATAACACTAAGCAGGCCCCATGGAGTGGATGGACTCAGTTTCCTCAAACACCCTCTCATTCAAGAACATCTACCCTGTTTCCAGCTTTGGACGAGGCCCAGCCAATCAACCTACAACAAAATCCAAAAGAGCAAAAAGCAAAAACACAACTGCGAAGGAGACGGCTACGCGAAATGCAGCAGCTGGTTATCCTCAGAGAAATCTAGATATGTTGTTAGGAAAGGGACCTTATGAGGATCAGCAGCAACAAATTGCATATGATCCTGGCGTATACGCACAAATTGCTGCAGATGCAATTAAGGCATGCAAGACTTTACAAGGACATGGAGGTTTACAAGGTCAATTATCTAAGGTAATACAAGGAGCTAATGAACCTTATGCTGAATTTGTAGATAGGCTTATTCAAACAGCTACCAGAGTTTTTGGGAATACAGAACAAGCAATGCCATTACTAAAACACCTGGCTTATGAGCAAGCAAATCGTTGGTGCAGAGATATCATTAGACCATGGAAACATGAAGATTTAAACACATATATTAAATTATGTAGAGACATTAATGAACAAGAGCAAGTCGTGGCAGCTGCAGTAAAACAGGCTTTACTTTTGGCTCCATTGCCAAAAAACGGACAGGGGGGCCCAATGCTCCGGGGCCCAAAACCACAAATATACGGAGCACTGGAGGAACCCAGCAACACCATCACGGTAGTGCCCAGGACACATTGTCCATCAGATCCCTCATCAGACAAACCAGAGGGACCGCAGGGTTGGACATCTGCGCCTCCGCCAGAGCAGTACTAACTCCAGAGATGGGACTTCAAATCATTCCCACAGGGGTGAAAGGACCTCTTCCCAAAGGAACAGTAGGCTTATTATTGGGACGCAGCTCTTCTACTCTAAAAGGACTTATGATAAGTCCTGGGGTAATTGATCCCGATTATGAAGGTGAAATAAAAATTATAGCCAGTTCTCCAAAGGGTATATCAGTAATTTCACCAGGAGATAGAATAGCACAGTTACTAATAATACCCAGCCTACATGATAAATTTTCCAGTCGTACTGTAGAAAGAGGTTCCAAGGGATTAGGCTCCACAGGTGTAGATTGGGCTATGCTTTCTTTAAATTTAGATTCTCGCCCCATGCTAAAACTAAATATTCAAGGACATGAATTTAATGGGCTACTGGATACAGGTGCAGACCTTAGCATCATCTCTCGTCAAGAATGGCCAAAACATTGGCCATTACAACAAGCCACTCAAACGCTTCGAGGCCTAGGAGTGGCGACTAATCCCCATAGAAGTGCAATGGTATTAGATTGGAAGGATCCTGAAGGATGTGAAGGAACTATACAGCCATATGTATTGGATCATCTTCCCGTAAATTTATGGGGACGAGATGTCCTAGATCAATTAGGTTTGACATTAACAAATAACATCAACCAAAATGCACCCACTATTATGACTAGACAAGGTTTTAGGAAAGGAAAAAGATTAGAAAAACAAGAACAAGGTATAGCAGCACCAATACAAATAGATCAAGGAACAGACAGACATGGGTTGGATTTTCAGAAAGGGCCACTGAGACAATAAAAATTACTTGGAAATCAGAAAGACCAGTATGGGTTCCTCAGTGGCCCCTGACTAAAGAAAAGATACAAGCAGCCCATGACCTGGTCAAACAACAATTAGCAGAAGGACATATACAACCTTCTGTATCTCCCCATAATACTCCCATTTTTGTCATCAAAAAGAAATCTGGTAAATGGAGATTATTGCAAGATTTAAGAGCCATTAATAATGAGATGGTTATTATGGGACCTGCTCAATCAGGGATTCCTCAGTTGTCTGCTTTGCCAAAAACCTGGTATGTTTTAGTTATAGATATTAAAGATTGTTTTTTTTTCAATTCCAATTCATCCTGAGGATAGTCCACGTTTTGCATTTACTATCCCTGCACTGAATCATGAAGGTCCTGATCAGAGATATGAATGGAAAGTACTCCCTCAAGGGATGGCTAACAGCCCAACTATGTGTCAAATTTATGTTAACAAAGTAATCCAGCCACTTAGAAATCAAAATCCTGAACTACAAATATTTCACTATATGGATGATGTATTATTAGCACACAAAGATAAAAACACATTGCTAGAATGTTATGCCACACTTACAAACTTATTAAAAAATTATAATCTAGAGATAGCAATAGATAAAGTACAATTAAATTTTCCAATTAATTATTTAGGAGTTCTATTATCCTCAACCATGGTCCGTCCACCAAAAATTCAAATACGAGTAGATCAACTCAAATCACTTAATGACTTTCAAAAGTTATTAGGAGACATAAATTGGATAAGGCCTTATTTAGGTATACCAACAGGAGAGTTGGGACCTTTATTTGATATCCTAAAAGGTCCATCAGATCCAAATTCACCCCGAATGTTAACGCCTGAAGCAAGAAAGGCATTAAAAATCATTGAAACATATATGGAAAATATGCATTTGGATAGAATTGATATAAGTTTGCCTTTATTATTTATTGTACTACCAACAAAAAATATTCCTACAGGAGTATTTTGGCAAGAAGGTCCATTATTATGGATACATTTATCTTATTCTCCTAACACTATTCTTACTAGGTATCCTGAGGCTGTAGGACAATTAATACTCAAAGGAATAAAAGCAGCAAAGGGAGTGTTTGGAATTTCTCCCAATAAAATTATTACTCCATATACTATGAATCAAATTGATGAGTTAGCTAATGAGTTAAATACTTGGGCAATAATCATGTGTAAATCTAATGTTTCATTTGATAACCACTTACCATCTAATCCTTTATTGTCTTTTTGGTCATTGCATCCTGTAATTTTTCCAAAAATGACAAGAAAAACACCTATCATGAATGCTCCAAATATATTCACTGATGGGTCAAATAATGGTACAGCAACAGTAGTTATCCCTGATCAAACTTTTACATTTTTAGTACCCAAACAATCAACTCAAAAGGTAGAGCTTAATGCAGTTTTACAAGCTTTTGTGATGTTTAAAGATTCTGTATTTAATTTATTTTCTGATAGTCAGTATGTAGTTAATGCTATAGTATCTCTTGAAGATGCTGGTAAGATTTCCCCTTCTTCTACTGTTTTCTCTTTGCTTTCCACTATACAAAGTCTAATCTGGGACAGAAAAGATCCATTCTTTATAGGACATATCAGGGCACATACAGGATTGCCTGGAGCCCTTAGTTTGGGCAATGATTTAGCAGATAAAACTACACATGACATACATATTTTCTCTACACTAGAAGAAGCTATAAATTTTCATAAAAAGTTCCATGTCAATGCTAATACTTTACAAAAGTGTTTTAAAATAACTAAGGAACAAGCTAGACAAATAATAAAACAATGTCAAAATTGTGTGACCTTTTTACCACAAGTTAATCTTGGAGTCAATCCTAGAGGATTGATACCTAACCATATTTGGCAGATGGACGTCACACACTTGCCAGAATTTGGAAAATTAAAATATTTGCATGTTACAGTTGATACTTCTTCTGGATTTTTGATGGGCTCCCTTCATGCCGGAGAAAAAACTAAAGATGTTATAGCTCATTGCTTACAAAATTTTGCCACTGTGGGTGTTCCAAAACAGTTAAAAACAGATAATGCCCCTGGTTATACTTCTACCTCTTTTAAACAATTTTGCTCAACATTTGGCATTACTCATATAACAGGAATCCCATACAATCCACAGGGACAAGGCATAATTGAAAGAGCTCATCAAACTATTAAAATGTACTTATTAAAGCAAAAAGAAGGAATTGGGAAGGGGTATATATTCCCCAAAGATAAACTTAAAATAACCCTTTTTACTCTAAACTTTTTAAATTTGGATTCATCAGGACTTAGTGCTGCGGAAAGGCATATGTGTCCAAAAAATGTACATAAGCCCAAGGTACTTTGGAAGGATATTCTAACAGGACAATGGAAAGGTCCTGACCCAGTAATTGTCTGGAGTCGGGGGTCTGTTTGTGTGTTTCCACAGGGAGAACAGCAGCCGATTTGGATTCCAGAGAGATTAACCAAGGTCCTGACCCAGTGATTGTCTGGAGTCGGGGGTCTGTTTATGTGTTTCCACAGGGAGAACAGCAGCCGATTTGGATTCCAGAAAGATTAACTAAAGCGATTTCTACAGACCAAAAAGAAGATGATTTGGCTCAAATCCATAACAACTGATATCCAAAACTCCAGTTTGGCTATTCTTACATCTGCAACAGAACCAGGATGCTTTTTTCAATATCTATTTTATTATTGCCCTTTGCCATATCATGAAGTTCTATTTTGTTTTTTGAGCTCATACAGACCTAGGTTAATGTTTTGCTGATCAGTTCTATTTTTTGACTATAGAGTTTTTAAACATTGCAATGGAGATTTCACCTGTAAAAAGTTATAAGGCCTTTACTATAATGTTATGTGTTGTATGTATTATATTATGTGTGCACACTTGTGTTTTGTGTTATATGTTTGAATGTACGTATGTCCATATATCATATATGATGAGCGCTCATGATAAAATGGATCCAAATATTTTTTTTTCACGTGATTTATATGGTTTAATTTAAATTGGGTAAACAACTGTTGAGGATTGTTTTAATATGTAAACAAAAAAGAAAGTTAACAGATCTGTTTGTTTACTTTTACCTTTCCTTTTCATTATATTTAATAATTCTCTTAAAGATAATGTAAATTGTTAAGAAAATTGTTTTCTTTTAGTGCCTTCTGTAATGTTACATAATTTTTTCTTTAGCCATTATTGCCAGAATTCCTATCTTCATCCCAGTGCCGGTGAAGACAATGTAAATTGTTAAGAAAATTGTTTTCTTTTAGTGCCTTCTGTAGTGTTACATAATTTTTTCTTTAGCCATTATTGCCAGAATTCCTATCTTCATCCCAGTGCCGGTGAAGACAATGTAAATTGTTAAGAAAATTGTTTTCTTTTAGTGCCTTCTGGAATGTTACATAATTTTTTCTTTAGCCATTATTGCCAGAATTCCTATTTTCATCCCAGTGCTGGTGAAGTCAAAGATAAAACCAATCTACAGCTTCTACAATAGCCATCACTGAACTGCTTGCAGAACTTGCCTGGACACATTGTGAGCTCACCTGTATGCATTGTGAACTATCTGTTGGTGCAGCGACTTATGGTAGTGTTGGGGTATTTTTGCTGATGATGTCACCGGTGGTACAATTTTTCAAAGGAGCCCTCAATTGGCTTAATGTCATGGCATTTTGCATCCTCCTCTACTAGTGATGGTCTAAAATTTGGGGGCCAACAGAGGTGAGGCAAAGAACCTCACCCCCCCACAGGTGCAAAGGCCTATCCACAAGTATGGCTGTATGCTGGACCGGTAGTCAGTGACGGGTATGATCCAATTGCAGTGGTACCAACCTAAGACAGGAGGCTAACGCCTAGAGGTCAGTTCATCCGATGACGGGTAAGGACCATATGTTGAATTGGACTGCCTAACAGGCACGGTCCCTAAGCCACATGCTTGTTGTTTAAACAGAGAGGGGGAGATGTTGAGAGCCACAGCCTGAGGGGCCCCAGCAAACTTCCAGCTGCCAGCAAACTTCCAGCTGCCGGCTGATGATTGGCTCACAGCAGCCCCAGCAACATCTAGCTGATTGGCTCCTCGGCCCCAGCAACATCTAGCTGATTGGCTCCTCTGCGGTGATGCTCATTGGACTGTTTCCCTGCCCTTTCAGACCACGGAGCTGCTCATTGGGGGACTTTTTTGGCTCCGCCCAGGTGACCCAGCCAATCGGCCTCAAGAGCAGGAGGATTGTGGGAGGGGGGGAGAAGCTTGTGTGGGAGAGAGAGGCTTGTGGAAAGCCGGTGGTGGCAGTTGAGGCTCTGAGGGTTTTTCCTGAGAGACTATTTTGTTTGTCGTGTGTGGTTCTAAAAATAAAGTTAGTTTCTTTTGACAAGTGGCTCCTGATTGTGCCCAGCCAGACTGCGGCACACCCTGTGGAGGTCTTGAACTTTGCCTAAGCAGATTCCCCGGGGGCAGTTGCTGGGTGCAGTTGCTGGGTTGTGCCGTGATTGCTATTTAGTTTAACAAGCATCTCCCCTACTGCTTCCCAATCACTGCACAGCTTTACTTTGTCACCGGCTCCTCCTGAGGGACTGGTTCTCTCCGCATCCTCACCAGCACTGGGGTTCACATTTTATAGTAACATTGTAGCTATTCTTCTGGTTTTACCTAGTGTCTTAATGGTTTCTGTTGCATCCTCCTGATGTCTAATGATGTTGAACACCTTGTATTGTCCCCATTTGTTATCTGTGTGTCTTCTTAAAAAAATATATCTATTTGTATATTTTGCCCACTTTTAAATTATATTTTTGGATTTACTTTAGGTAATTTTTATTTATTTCTTTTGGTGGGGGTACTGGGGCTTGAACCCGTGGGTGCTTTATCACTGAGCCACATCCCCAGCACTTTTTATTTTTTTATTTTGAGACAGGGTCCCCTTAAGTTGCACAGGGCCTTGCTAAATTGCTGAGACTGGCTTTGAAATTTCAATCCTCCTGACTCAGCCTCCTGAATCCTTGGGTTTATTTTATGCAATTTTTGAGTTGGGGGAACTTTTGTAAGTTCTGGGGAGAAGACCTTTGTGAGATATATGGTTTGTGAATATTTCTATCAACATATAGCTTGTCTTTTCATTCTCTTAACAGTGTCTTTTTCAGAGCATATGTTATTAATTTTAATGAAGTTGAACTTCCCACTTTCTCTCCCATGGTTCTAGGGGTTTGCAGTGTGTCTAGGTTCTTTGTGTTTTGTTGTTGTTTTGTAAATCAATGCCTAGTACTATCCATTGAAATGACTGTCAACTCCATATGGATTTGTCTTTTCACCTTTGTCAAAGATCAAACTTCATTTGACTATGTTTATGTGGGTTTATTTCTGGTCTCTTTCCTCCTTGATCTGTGTGTCTGTTCTTCACTGATATCCTACTATATTGATTACTGTCATCTCTTCAAAGAATTTTTGGTATCAGGTGGTCTGAGTCTTCAACCCTCATAATTTTTCTACCTTCTATTTGGTATCCTAGGTATTTTGCTTTTCCATATGACCTTTATAATCTATTTACCAATTTCACAAAATTTGGGAATGTATTTTACTTATAGATCAAGTTGAAAAGGATTGATATATTAATACTGATCATGCAATATATAAAAAAAATATTTCTTCATTTATTTATATGGTTCATTTAAGAAAATCAGTTTTTCAGTTTCTAATATTTTGGTTCCTTATACATTGATTTTTTAGATCTATATAAAGTATTTTTCTTGAGGGTTATATAATGAATAGCATTGTTTAGTTTTTCCTCTCCAATTTTAATTTTCCATTTCTTTATATAGGAAATACTTGGCTATTGTGTATTAAGCTTGTTTCCTGCCACCTTGTTATATTTATTAGTGCAAAGTTTTATTGTTAATTATTTGGGATTTGATATAAAAATAATTATATTCTCTGTAAAAAGAGTCAGCTGTCTTTCTTCCTTTTCTACATGGGTGCACTCTATTTTTACCTCTTGCTTTCTTTCACTGTCCATAACCTCCAGTCTGAGGTGGGCCAGAGTTCTGAGAAAGCAG
>NW_026692534.1:0-51364 GCF_021218885.2 Marmota monax | reverse complement strand
ACAGTGTGTTCAAAGGTCCTGAGGCTGGAACATGACTGGTATCTACCAAGCAGAGTCCAAAGGACAGCCTAGCTAGAGCACAGGAAAAAGAGCAGGAATAGAGAGGGACAAAAGGCCTGAGCATTGAGGGTGAGAGAGATCATGGGCTCTTGTAGGAACTTCCACCTTTATCCCAAGAAATATGTGCAGCCACTGGACAGGACTGGACCGAGGAACCCTAGACTGGGTTTCACTGCAACTGGGCTGCTCCCTTTCCTGGCTCTGATGCACCCCATCACTGTCTTGGCTGCCTGCCTGGTCCCTGCAGGTCTTTGCTTGTGCAACCCCCAGATTGCCAGAGGTGGATGTGCAGGAGGCAGAGGGAACCAGGGCGGAGGACCATGCATTTATTCCAGGGCTGTTCCAAAGAGGCTTCTGCATCCATGGGATTTTCCAAATGGGAGAAAGTAACTCTTTGCCAGAATCTCACTGTTATGGCTTTAGCGGGAGAAACAGATCAAAGAAAACTGAAGTCAAAAGCAAACATGAGCACATTTGTTTGTTAATCTTGACCTTGAACTCTGGCCATTTTAACCCCAGGACAGGAAACAAGTGAGCAACAGCCCCACCAGTTTTTAGGAATGCCCTGACCCCATGGATGGTTCAAAATTGGAGGCACACCAGGATGCTCTATGGGTCATAAGAGGCTAAATGGAGCCCGACCCCGTCTTCCTCCAGCATGGGACGGCCACCCTCTCCTGAGACTACCTTTATCATGTTTAAGAGAGCTGCAGCCAGTGCAGAGCAGAGTTGCCTATCCAGGCTCCCCCATGTGCCCAGCCTGTGCTCGGGGTCTGCTCCTCCCAAGTGGACTCACTGCGAGCCTGGTTACTGCGGTTTCTATGGGCTGCCTAGAAGTAATGACCCTGATGACAGGGTAATGTAATGACACCCCACTGATGGTGCAGGTTATGTGACAGGACGGAGTCCCTGTCACAATATCATTTTCTGGCTTTCATTACCATTCTTACCCCTGAGATTGACAAAGTCGCCTCTGGTTTTACACAGTCAGCCACAGGGACATTCCTCTGATCTTCAAAAGTGCCCTGCTCCTGCCTTGAAGATTCCTCAGATACATGAGGGTGTTTAAAGTCACATGGGAGCGTGTGAAACAGGAGCAGAGCCCCTGCCACTGCCTGCCCCCTCCACCAGGGCAGGAGAAGAGTACATTGACCCGAAGGTGTCAGCTCATTCAGGGAAGGCGTCCCCTGATCGCGGTTGTCCCCAACTCTCCACGATTACACACTGAGAGCCCTGCATCCCAGGAACCCATTCAATCTGAGTAAACTGTGACATATGGTCACCCTACATTTAATGCTTCTAACAATGACCTTCCCATTCCACAGATGAGCACTGCCAAGGCCTGGCCATGGTCAACATCACTGTCCCCACTCCCATGCCAGGGCTGGAGAGATGCAGCCTGGTCTCTCAGTCCTTACTCTTGTACATCTGCGCCTAGACAGAGCTCTCAGCCAGTTGTGCTGCAAGCTGCCCAGACGTGGGTGTTTTTAGAGGGAGGCTCCACCCGCAGCCAGCTGGGAGCCACTTCTGTAGCTTCAAACCTAGGATCAGCTGACCTGCCCCAGTCTGCATCCAGGCTGTGCCCCTCATGAACTGTGGACTTTGGGTAGGTGACTTAACATGCCCTTGCCTGGGTCCCCTCCTCTGTAGGCCCGGGAAGGCTGCAGCACCTGCCTCATAGGGCTGCTCAGAGAGTGAGCTGCACGCAGGATGGTCAGGCCCTTACCAGAGGGCTGGGGGGACGGTGAGTGCTGTGCCTGCGTGGCTATTATATCATAATAATCTCCAAAATGAAGAAAGTAATGTGAAGTAAAGATTCAAATCATACAGGACCTGTATTATTCGTTTTCAAACAAAACGTTATTAAAGTTTAAAACATTGTCATTGACTGCAATCGCATTTCGTCCCTGGGCACTCTGGACAGAATAGTCTGGCGGCCTGGAAGAAACTGGAGCTCATTGCTTGGGCGGCCGCTCTCATTAATTTTAATACAGAGGCAACTAACTTCTCATCCAAAATGTGAAACATAGTTTTTAATTTAGTTCCTGGGGTTCCTGCAGGACTGAAGCAGCTCGCTGGAAAATATATCAATTAGGTTTATTTCCCAGCAAGAAATGCTGAGGCCCTGCAGACAGGTCAGGGTAGAAAGAACCCAGGATTTCAAAGTGACAGCAGAACTTTGGAGCTTAAAGACACTCGCAGGGTGACCCAGGGGGACTGCTCAGAGGCATCCAGGTTCAGAGGAGCATCCTGGAAAGGTGAGGGGGGCCCTTGATTGGGAGCAGTGGTGCCGGGTCCTGCATGCCCAGCTCCTTTGTGGACAAGAGGATTTGCACTGCTGGGGTGTTGTGGACCCGGATGTGGGCGTGGCTTTTCTGTGGCCCTCCAGGCCACGCCCCACAGCTGCCTTCCCTCCATCACTTTAGGATGCTTCCTTCCATTCTCCAGCAGTGAAAATTTAGATGATGTTGAAGTTTTTCTGGGCAGAGTTTGCCTTCAAAGCAATTTAAAAAGGACATTGGTGGAAGGTACATAATGATTTAAAATATTGTATTTTAGGACAAATTAACCCAGATATTAAGGTTTTTCCTGGGGAAGAGAAGACTTCCAAATTCAGGCGTGGGGGGAGCTGAGATATGCCATGTGTGGTGGAAACATGAGGTGAGAGCCTTTGATCTCCTGCCCCCGTGGTGCTTGGGGACAGGCTGGGTTACAGCGAGAGCCACGCAGTCCTCATATATGAGCAGGTTTTCCCAGCCATCTGGCGCGTGCGGGCAGGGGAACGCTGACCCCATCCTCCGGCTCCTGGTTGGACAAATCAACCCAGATAAGAGTGGAAATGCATTTTTTTTTCTTTTGGAAATTTTAAAATTTTGTGTTGTTGAAGTAACAAAAGTTGTGATAAAAGTATAATAACCCCCAAGGACATATTTCTTAACCAGTGATCCATTCTAGAGAAAACCTCATCCAAAGTCTCACCCCTTTTTTTCCTCATGTATTGGATAGCAAATTGCAGACACTATTCTATTTTGAATAACAGATGTCTTAGCATATCAATCTAAGGAATAATGACTTTTTTTGGCAAAACTGTGGTACAATTTTGGGCTCTAAAGCATTAATGATAATTACTTAATATTATCTAATACTCAACCAGTGCTAAATTTGCTGAGGATCTCAAAATGGATTTTATTATAGCCATTTTGTTTGAATTGAATGAAGAAGAAAGAAAGAACCCCCAGTGCATTTAGTTGACAAGTCCAGGGGTCTTGAGAACTGGGAAATGCCACTCCCCCCAAGTCATTTATTCAATGAAGAAGTGGGTTTGTTAACTTGGTGTTCTGTGTCACATCTGGGCTGTGCTGGCCACACCTGGAGATGTAGCCCACACTTCCTCTGCACCCGGAAGATTCTGCTCGTTGCTGGATAGCTCCGGATGCTGGGTTTGATCTGGCTCCATTCTTCAGGTGAGGGCTTGTAGCTGGACTGCTTCTGGACACGGATACTAGGTGGCCCAACAGGTCTGCTGTTGCAACATCCAGCCTCGGTCACTGAATGGCTTTGTAGACCCTCGTGCGCCAGGTCCTGGGCTGTGTGCTCTTTAGGAATTTCATACTGTGACTTCCTGATTTCACTGTGTCCTCAGTGTAAGGAGCTAGACTTTTTTGTATGCAAAGCAACAACAAGAAACCTGGCCCTGTTTTTTTGTCTGTTAAGAGGAGAGTGGTGTTGCTTTTAATTCTGAGGACCCTGTTCAAAGCCCAGAGCTGTGGCAAAAGCCAGTTACAGCAAAAATTGCTCCAGGGGAGCATGTAAGTCTCCTGACACCGTCAAGATCATGATGCCGAGGAACTGCAAGTCCAGATTTAAAGTCAGTGTCTCTTTCGTCATTGGACACGAGAGGACTGTGGGAAAGGAGTAAAAGGAAGTCAAGCTCTATGCTTCCCACCCAAAGACATGCATTCAGTTCATGTAAGCTAAATGTGCAGGCTGAGGTACCAGCTTCTCAGGCAGAGGCGTCCTCAGGATGGCAAGGCTTGTGCCAATATTTAGGGAACATAAGCTGTTAGGACCCTTTGACCTCCCAGCTCCCCACTCTACACCAGGTGTCCCCAACATTTTTATGTGAGTTCCCCTGTCCTCTCTGACCTGTCTCAGCTCCTGCAAGTGTCAGTATCTTTGTCCTATCCTGGTCCCTCACCCAGCTACCCCGATGCTACCCGCTCGTCCCAGCACAATCCCCGCATTGGTCTGGGAACCTGGCACATGGGCTGAGCTCTTCACAGGGTCTCTACATGAGGCACACAGGACAGTCTTCAGCAGGGATCTATCTCTGGATTCTTCACTTGCTAAATACACTGTAACTGACTCCACTCCCAAGAGGGGCTGTGTTGGAAATGGCCACAGTTTTGCTTTCTCCTCTGAGAGTCAAAAAGTACAGGGATGGGGACTCTTAAGTTCATCAGTAGCAGCCGCTTTGGCACATGTGTGCAGGATGGACGAAGTCTTCTGGAACTGCTCTGTAGGGGGCTCCATGGCTGGAGAAGACCCTGTGAAGCAAAGGGAGGTTCCTCTTAAAATCTGTCACCTGCAGCCCCAGAACTAACTCAGCTGCTTCTGGGAGCAGGACACATCTTCTAAGTTTAAGTCAAGTTTATTTTTCATGTTTTAAAAACCATTTGGACACAGTTTTGCTTGCACTCAGGGGCTCTGGATGGCTGTTTTTCCCAAGGCTGAGTGGGTGCCGGGCCCCTGATCTGCCTCCCAGTTGTTGCTATTTCTCTTTGTTTTACTGGAATTGGGTGCAGTACCTGGGTGCTTTGTTGATGTGATGCAACACTGCCTAATATACCAGCATCACAAACACCACTGGGCAAATAGGTGTGCAGACCAGGGATCATTAGGAAGAGCAAGAGACAAACACAGATATTTCCCAGTTACAGTTATCAATCTCGTCCCAAGTACCGCACAGTTTCCAGGCTGTGTTCAGTTCCTTGATTTTACAAACTGTGTTTCCTCAAGATGAACAAATAACACGCAATCCTGCAGGTTTAGGATTCTAGAGAGCCAGTTATATGCACAGTGTGGCCTGCTACCACGGGAGTCAGCCGTGTGCTCAGAACCCTCTCATGGACATCTCTCTATATATCTACCCAGGGACACAATGGCTACCTGGGTGGCCCATGGCCTATGTTCCAGTGTGGTGCTGTACATAACCTTGAGACAGTGCTATACCCAGCTGGGGGTTCTTCTATCTTTAAATGACTTATGGGTTGGCCCCTGGGACATCAGTCCCTCTGGTTCCTGTTCCAACTCATCGGCACAGATCTCCATCTCCTGCAGCAATTCTGTATCTCCCGTCCCATCTCTTACCTGAGCAGCCTGGGTATCTGGACACGGGCCTTGTTTCTGTGAACACCCAATCCTGCCCCATCCCTCTAAGGCTTCAAAAAACCTTCTCTGGCAGGTGTGTTTTTGTAATAATGGTTATACGCGTCAGTTAATCACCTTTGGTTGAATCTAATAGAAGCAAACTGTGACTCCTTTAAACAGTTTAAATATTGAAATGGCAGGAGAATGCACAGAGGGTGGAAGGTCAGTGTCAGAGAGGACTCAAGAGCCCAATGCACAAGGCAACAGGCTTCGGTTTGTACGAACGAATGCATCTCCAGGTGCCTGAGAGGGAAAACCACCTGTGGCCCTGTTTTAGCCTCATATCCTCTGCTGAAGAATCAAATCCCAGGAAGAACTGGACTTGCTTCATCAAATCCTCTCCCCTACCTGTGTGGGCAGGGGCTGTCTATATTCATGGTCCACCAAGGTTTGACACAAAGGGAGAGAGAAACCCTCACAGGGAGAAGATCTGGTTTGTCACCGCTCCCCAATCAGAGACGGGCAGTATTATAGTCCTGGAAAATCAGCACGGGACCCATGTCCTGTGTGGAGGTGAACAATGTGGCGCCTGGGCATATTTTCTTGTTCCTTTATTAAATAATGTTCAGAACAAGCACAATTTGTCAGCTTACTCTATAGAATACATGCTTCAGGAGTTAAAGTTGTAAGCAGACTAAAACAGCTTCCTCCTTATGATTTACAGTTTCCTCCTTGAGAATCCATTGAAGGCCTGGGCTTCCCTGTATCTGTTGAGAGCCACAGCCGAAGAGGCCCCAGCAAACTTCCAGCTGATTGGCTCCTCTGAGGTGATGCTCATCTGTGGCCCCAGCAAACTTCCAGCTGATTGGCTCCTCTGCGGTGATGCTCCTTGGGCTGTTTCCCCGCCATTTCAGACCATGAAGCTGCTCATTAGGAAAAATTGGTACAATTCAGGAGCCACTTGTCAAGCAGGAAAGAACTTTATTTTTAGAACGCATGCCGAACCACACGAGCTCTCCAGGAATTCCCCGAGAGCCCAACCGCCACCTCCGGCACTTCCAGCAAGCACTCTCAATGGAACCCTTAGGTCCCGCTCTTGAGGCAGATTTGCTGAGTCGCGTGGGCGGAGCCAAAAGAGCAGCTCCGTGGTCTGAAAGGGCCGGGAAACAGCCCAATGAGCATCACCGCAGAGGAGCCAATCAGCTGGAAGTTTGCTGGGGCCGCTTCCACTGAGGCTCTCAACATCTGTCCACCAACACAAAACCAGTCCCAGCTCCTGCTTTGCAAGCATCGCCAGTCCAGGCAATCCATGTGCAAACTCTCCTTGGCTTCCCACCTCTGCAGGAGTCAGCCTGTCCAAGCAGCGGTGGCCCACAGGAGAGGATGATACCCACCTGGGCATGAGGAATGTGCAGTGCCCATCAGTCGGCTTGGCCCAGCTGAGGAACAGCCCCTCTCCGTGTCCATCTTGTGGAGTCTGCTTTGGACACACAGGAGTGAAGGGGCTGACTGTGAGGCTGTGATCACCACCTTAGACTGAAGGCTTCTCTTCGTCTGTCCTATCACGAAGTGAGAACCATTTCAGCACCCTGTTCAACACTTTTCTTAGACCAGCCTCTGAATGGTGTCCGTGAGTGCACAGCAATGCTTCTCTGTTGATTTTAAATCACGTGGTGGAGGCTCTTTTGCAAGGAGCGAAACATGGAAGGATAAACTAAGGGAAGATGGGGAGCTGTAACTGTTTTTTCTTTAACTAGACAAATCCAGAATGCTGCTCGGGGCAGCCTCTCCATCTCTGGCATCTCATCTCCCAAGTCAAGTGTGCAATGAGCACACTCGTGTGCAGGGAAGCACCATCTGCAACTGTGAAGCATCCAGGTGAGGGATTTGCAGTGTGTGTGTGTGTGTGGGGGGGTGACCAGCAGTGCTAATAGAACTGTGAAGTGGTTGTAGACAGTCACTTCTATTTAAATTCAGGTGGTCGCTCACACTGAGTAAGCTGTTGGTGGGCAAGAGAGTGAGGCAGAGCTCCAGCTCTCATGAAGCCAAAGGCATCAATTACAACCCCTGCAAACTTGTCAACACATCAACATTATTAAATGAATGCAAAGATCCTCCACATCATTAATATCAGAAAAAGACAAATCAAAACCCAATGGGATGTCATTCCACCCCTGTTAGCATGACTGTCATTAAAAAGCCAGGGAACAGTAGGTATTGGAAGAGAACTGGAGGAAGGGGAATCTACTCTTCATGGGAAGTAAGGCATTGTCCTCATTATGGAAATCAGCATGGTGTTTACTCCAAAAACTAAAAGCAGATCTCCTATTTGACCCAGCCATCTCTCTTCTGGGTAATTATCCAAAGAAATGAAGTCAGTGTGTTGAGGAGCTCTCTGCACTCTCTCACAGGAGTTGCAACATTATTCAGAACAGCCAAGATGTGGAATCAGCCTAAATGCCCATTGGGATAAAGAAACTATGGTATCTAGATATGCAATGAATATAACTCAGCCATGAAAATGGAATCCTGTCTCTGGTAATGACATGGACATTATGCTAAGTGAAGTGAGCCAGACACAGAAAGAGCAAGGTTGCAGGATCTCACTGGTGTGGGGAACCTTAGAAAGTTGAATACACAGAAGCAGAGAGTAGAAGGGCAGTTTCCTGGGGTGGGAGGAGGGGAAAGCAGAGAAATGTGTGTCAAAGGTTACAAAGTTTCAGTTACACAGTTGAGGTGTCTAGAGAGCTGATTAGAACATGGAGACTATAGCTAATAATGCTGTATGTGTACTATAAACTTGTCAAGAGATTTGATTTTGACGGCTCTTGCCGAAACAGATATTAGCAATAATTATTTCATTAAATACATGTATTTCAGAACACATCACACACTGAGTTAGTACTTTTTCCTAAATCATGACAACATCTTAGTTTCTTTATATCAGTCCCCCTATATGATGTCAGAACACCAAAACAGGTATAGTGCATATTAGAAATAACAGACCTCCTACTGCCTGGCCTCTCTTCTCCCTTGAAACTATGTAACTATGACACTAGGGATTCATAGTTGCATTTAATACAGGCATAAATTATATCTTGTACCATGGAAGTATCTTACAACCATTCAACCATACCATCAATAGTACAAACCCCTGAATCTCAACTGAGAAGGACATGAAAACTTGCCCAAATAAAATCACTTTCCATAGCTCACGCAGGGTGCAAGCTGATGGCTATAATTAATGGCCCTGCACAGTGACCTCCAGTTTGTCTGTTTCCTTCAGAAGGACTTCTCTGATCCCACACTTGATCACAGGAGATATCCTCCCCAGCTGGATAGGGCTCCAAACTTCCCTGACGAATATGCTAATCCATTGAGAAAATCTGCATTGCGAATATTGCAGCAGTTTGATTCTCCTCCCTGACTGCACCTCTGAATCACCTGGGAAGACTTCTCCGGCACTTTGTCTTGTGTCAGATGCTGAAGGCTGGCCTCTTTCACAACTCTGGGGCATCGTTTCTGAGGGTAGGTCCTGGACACGAGTACTCTTCAAAGCTCCTGATTTCATCAGCAGCCAAGGTGGTGAAGCATGAAATAGACCAAATCCAGAGAAATGAGAAAAATGTAGCAGCCAGGATTCGGTGATTCTGCGCATAAATGTGCCGCTGACACTAGAGTCTTCATTTCTGGTAAATATCAGTGGCCTTCACTGATTTTTAATACCACAGGTAGGAAGTCTCCATGAGTCCTTTTGGACTTTGTCACCTCTCAATGTCACAGAGAAAGCCCAGGAAGGGCTTCCAGGCTCACAAGGGCCCACGCCCCAACCGCGAGCATCCTCTAAGTGAGTAGGGACAGGTGGGCAGAGCCCAGGGCGCATGTCCCCTGCTCCTGCGACAGTCCTCAAACACAGCGGGGAGGGTCCGAGCTGGGCATCAAGTTTCAAACATCATCCTGATCCCTGGGCAGGAGGCATCCCTCTGGGAGTCAGCCACCACCTGAACCAGAGGCTCAGGAAACAGGTGCAGCGCGGGAGAGCCCGGCAGTGCGCATGTGTTGCTGCACATACCTGGGCACCAACGCACCCCTGTCCCCTGCAGGCCCGCCTCACAGGGCCAGCGGGTCTCAGACATCTCCGAGTACTAACGTGGTCCTTTTCCGAATAGAATGACTCCCCCAATAAACACCAGGTAGTAGAAGAGTGTTATCCTTTTTTTAAGTGGCTTTAAAATGCAATTATCATGCCACACTGAAACCCACTATTCTGTTATACTTTTTATGTACCAATTAAAAAAAAAAAAACATGGTGCTCATTGTGGACATTAGAAATGCAGGCGCTCTGAGAATCTGGGACACTAGGCACACCGGGTGAGCCACACTTGTCACACAGACCTGGCCTTGAGCCCGTGTCACCTACTCTCCCTGGGCCCACCACACAGGGCAGAGCGTTGCGTGGCTGCTGAGGACAGGAACTGGAGCAGTTCCTGAGGATGTCCTGTTAGATGCAAGCTAAGGTTTAAGGGCTTTGGCTATCCATGGAGCTGAGCTGGGGGCAGGAGCTGCAGCCACTGGAAACAGCTGTGGGATTTATCATCGGGAAGTCCTTACCTTTGGCATTTTATCACAGCTTTTTGAGTGTATGTTTTTATATTTTAAATGCATATTAAGACATCTTCAATTTATTGAACACGTCTGACATAACACATACTTACATAAGGGAACTATTAAGTAAACACACCAGGGGTTTTTAAAAAAATATATAACTCTAATTTCTATTCTTATTTTTCAGATAGTAAACTGGTAATTGGAGAAGATAAGGGACATCTTTGAAGTTACCAAGCTGGACACCGGCAGCCACAGGGCCCCACAGCCTGTTCTCTTACCTGCCCATGCTGTGGATTTTGCAGACCCTTGGGACCTACAGGTTTGACAGAGGCAGGGGATGGTGGTGTGAGAGGCAGAGCAGATGCTGCCACAGCAGGTGCATTTGGGTCCAGTCCCAGCTCCAAGGTTTGCTCTGCAAGCCCAAGACACACTTCCATTTCCCTGAATCTCCAGGTCCCCGAATGTAAAGTGGGACTCACCGCAATCCGTCATGCTGTCCTGATGACGGAATGAGGCTGTCCAGTCTCTGCTGAGCACAGTGCTGTGCAAACAAGTCTCAATCCCTGCTAGCACCACACAGCAGCTTGGAGTCACACGTGGCTCACCCACCTCAGGGGCAGGTATGAAAAATAGTCCAGCAAAGATGCTGCTGGAAATTGGTTGTGCCCCTGGACAAGGGTGATCAGGTGTGACCCCGTGGTGCTGTACTTCCAGACTGCTGGAGTGTCCCCCCCAGACAAGTCTCCGCAGCTGTCCCTGCAGGGGCTCTCCCGCCATGCTGATTGATGGGACAGATGGCAACTCCTGTAAATGAGACATTAATGAAGTGCTGTTTGCTTTTATCAAATATCATAAGCAAAGTGTTCATTTATTCTAGAAAAAGTGCACACAAAATATAGCATGAGCCTAGCCAATAATGTAGATCTTATTTAAAAAATGCTCTGACAATGATTGACACCCAAATATGCTGATCCATCAACCGTCTCGGGCCCAGGATCCACGTTTTGTCAGCAAGAAACACTTGGTTTCTTCAGCAGGAAGCATGGGACTGCTTTTGAATAATGGATTGAAACAGACATGCCTCTAGATTAGGGCTATTTAGTATTCTGGAATAAATGCTCTGGAGGAGGGGTTTGCCACAAAACCATTAAACTCCTGCAGAGGGCGCTCTGCACTCTTCTGAGTTGAAAATATCAAGGGGGAACTGGCGAGTTGAGGGGTGCTCCCTCAAGATGCACAGAGAGGAAAATGGGAACTCTAGGGTGCTGTTAATGTGCATGTGTCACATAGGAGATTATATGAGATTCAGTTTCAAAACCCGTAAGTACTGTTGGATCATGAAAAGTAATAGGAGAATAGGCACCATGATCAGGGAAAAGAAATCTGAGAACACATTTCCTAAGGGCTGTGTATTTGTGTGTGTGTGTGTGTGTGTGTGTGTGTGTGTTTGCCTGGCTAATAAACACTGAGAGGTAGTTCGTACCCTCAGACAGGATGTGGCCACATCTAATGAAAATTCCTGAAAGGATACTTATTTACTTGTCCATGTCAACTTTTTTATTGTGGAAAATTTCAAATACATAGTTTCTCCTCCTAATTCATGAGTTCCAAATCTGCCAATTCAGCCAACCATGGATGGAAAACATTACAAAATAACTGCATCTTTACTTAAGATGGACAGAATACATTTTGTGCTTACCTGTTAGGAATGGTGATTTGAATCCTCGTCTCTCTGATGGTCCTACAGCAGGAGCTGCACCCCTGCGCTGGGAACTTCCTGTGCACATGTGCAACCAAGCCTGCCCTGTTGCCATGGTGACACCCTGCTTAAAGGAGGTTCTGTGCATGGCACAGGACTGTCAGTCTTGACCCTGAGTTCAGAAACCACGGTCAGGGGTAGAGAATTATGAGCACAAGTTGATAATTACAATTGGCCACTGGACTTCATCCTTCAGCCTGCTTGCTTTCAATAAACTTTCTCACAGAAAACCCTTTTGATGATAAAACCTATATAATACAATTGCTGAGCTATCTCTGGGTCATTATTCTCCAGGAGAGGTTAATAATGTCCCATCTGGTCTCAGTTTTCTCTGTCTCAGTGTCCGTCTTTTCTCAATCCTCCACTGCCCCTTGAACATTTTCTGAATTAATGGCCATGCAGAACAATCTAGTGTGACAACTGTCTACCTATCCCTTGGGTTGTCGCAGGCACAATGAGTGACCTGCATGTGATTTAAAGCACACAGCAGGATGTGTGCAGTCCACATGCACACCACACACACCCCACCATTTTATTTTTATATGAGGTCCTGGAACCAAACCCCTGTGGATATCAAGGAATGGATGCAGTAGCAGAAAAAGAGAAATTCCCAAGGTGATTGTCTCTAAAGTGTAATTCTTTGGTAGATCCTTGAAGATGTTGATGCAAAGCCAGGTGTATGAAGATAGGCTTTGCCCCCCTTCTGCTGCCTGTCTTCTCCCCTACTTCCTGTAGGTACCCTCCTCATTCATTTCTCGATTGTCCTTACTCGACTTCCTGCTTCTCTCCCTCTCCTTCCCTCCTTCCCTCCCTCAGATTTGGGGGGCTTTTAAAGGTAGAAAATAGACTTACACAAAGTCTTAATGGAGCCAGGTGGGGTCAGGTGAGTCCTGAGGATGTTAAGACCTGGCAAAAGTCTGCTCTGCAAACCAAGGATTTCTGAATCCATCTGTGCCTTTGGATACAGCTGAGTTTCCCCAGGGCCTGCAGGACATCCTGCAGGAAAGCGAGATGTGAGACAGGGGCCTGCTCCTTTGGAGCCCCCTGGACCAGCAGCTGATGTCTTGCAGCTTACCCTTTAGAGAGGAAGGTGGACAGGAAAAGGACAGAATGAGCAAAATCTAATTCCTAGAGATAATTTTCTAACACATCGAGGTTCTATCTCACCTGACATTGGTTAGATTTTATCTATTGCCCACTGGCCACTCGGACCCCTCTTACCTTGCTCCATCTTTTCCCAGGTGCTCACCTGCTTCAGAGACACGGTGCCCTCGACTCACCCTGGGCCTTTGGTTGGTTTTCTGCCACTCCCATCTGCAACAGAAGCCTCGTCAGGATAGGCTTGCAGTCTGTTCTGTCCAGTGTCACCAAGCCCTTGATTTGTTGCAGGAGACCAGCTCTGTATTGACTATCCCATTTCCCAGTTGACACAGAAATATTGGGTCACATGTCTCTGCTGGGGGATTTGGATTTAATTAAAAAATTGCCAGAGCTCCTGCCCTCAAGAGAGGATCCTGACTCTGAAGTCAGCCATGAATGTGGAGTTTTCATCCAACAGAGATAAAAGGAGCCAGCATTTCCCAAGCCCCACATAGGCCAACAGCTTCGCATAAACCTTCAATATTTTATGTTAATAAATGATTTTTTATTGCAATGTGTGAGTCAAACACTGCTAAGACTGGAGTCCCCAGTTCACCTGCAAGACAGAGTCCCCAGAGACACAGGGCTTCTCTTCTCACAGCTCTGTTTGCTTGTTTGCTTTAAGTCCATTTTCTTTTTCCATGGCAGAGATTTTCTACTAAATCTTTATTCTAAAAAAAATTAGAATTTTGCTTTCTTCTCCTTTTCTGAGACACGCAGTCACAAGCCCAGACTTCTCTTTCTCCCACTCCTAGCACAATCCTTACACTGATTAAATAACCAGTAAGCTGGTAAAATTATGTATGCAGTATGATTTCATAACAAGGGCTCTGTTCACCAGTATCTTGAGTTTCCATTCTTCATTTGATTACCTTTCGATGCCTCTATTGTTTCCTCCCCAAACCTTCAATAGGTAAAAAAATAGATATTCTACCAGTTTTTGTTTCAATTCCTTGACATTTATCACCTCTCTCTCCTCGCCCAGTTACCCTCTGCCCTCGTCTCCACGTTGACTCTGTCTGTGGCTGCTGTGGCTGTTTTGCTGGGGCAGAGCCCAGGGCCACCTGCAGGCCAGGCGAGGACTCTGCCACTGAGCCACACTCCCGCCCCAGGACAACCATCTTTTAACCTCTTTTCACAACCAAGCTGGGACCTCACTTGGAGCTGGAGCCTGACTGTGGCAGACTCCCAGGGTCCCCCTGCTGGAGGAAGGTGTCATGAGACAGTCCTGCCCCCCACCTACAGATGTGGGACCCAGGGGAAAAGGAGGACAAGAAGAATGGCCAGATCTTGTTCTTGCCAAGAGAGATACAAATTGCACTAAAGAGTCAGGTGCGAGTGCCAGAAATGAGGCAAATGACAAAATTAAAGCAGGCTAATTGGAAGAAATGTGGAGAAACGCAGCCCACACAGTGGCCACCATGGGCGGAGACACAGCCAGGATCAGCAGCAGGGTAAAGAAGGGACCCCAGGAGGAGCGGTCATCCAAGCAGCAAGAGCAGACACACGTCCTTATTGGACTGGATGAATACAGGGGTCGTTTTAAGTGATGAAAGTCAACATTTATGGGCTGAAACCCATGCCATCGGCTGTCCCCCAAGAGAAATTTTATTGATAACACTCGAATTTCAGATTTAACCAGGTTAACAAGCAGCGTTTTACAAAAGCGAATTTTAATTTAAAATATTTTCACTCAGTTAATAGGGCAATTACAATTAATATTTTTCAAAATTAATTTAAGCCACATTATCTCTACTTAACCAAGCATTATAATAGAATCAAGCTAATAGCATTACTTTGAGAAGGAAATTAGTAGTTGTGCAAATGCCTACGGTTCAAGAGCTGCATAAGTGCAGGCTGCTATTACCATCACAAACAAAGCACTTTAATTTCCTCATAAAGCACAGAACCAAGTGATTCTCAACCCTGGATGAGTTTGAAAACAGCAGGGTTAGTCTTCAGGGGAACATGGAAGCGCCTACCTTGGTGTGCTGGGGAGCAGCACTCAGGTCTGTCCTCCATGGAATCTACCATATCTCGGTGCGTAAAGAGTGGCCCACTGCAAAGCTGGGCACAGAGCAGAAGAAACACAGTGGGCAGGCAAGACTCCAATGAACCTCACCCTGGTAGCATTTTTCTCCAAGAGAACTCTTGCTAATAGGGAAACAAACAAAATATTGAGAACCAAAATGCACAGAGACAATGCCATTAACTGGGTGAGGATGGCCTCACAGTTTTGGACATGCACAGGGAGATACGACTGGATTGGGGCTTTACTAAGAATCAGATAAAGTGATTGAGTTTTCTAAAGCTCTATGTGTGGTGTTAGGCTTCATTGAAAATAATTCACATACCCTACACTTCACCTGATCCAAATGAAAAAATTCATCTTTTCTTTGTGAATTTTCAAAGCCGTGCAACCAGGAGCAGAGTTTAAATTTAGAGCCTTTTCATCAGTCCATGAAGAAATCATTGCCCAATGTTCTCATCCCAAATTCCTCCTGCCTCTCTCCCGACAGCCCTCAGTGTGTCTCTGCCTCTATGGATTTGCCTACTCTCGATATTTCATAGAAATGAATTTTGCAGAAGGTGGTCTTGCAGGTGTGGTTCTTTTTCACTTAGCGCCATGTTTTCAAGTTTCATCCACATTGTAGTAGATGTCAGTACTTAATTATTTTAGTGCTAAGAATATTCACTGTATGAATATATGTTCTTTTGCTTATCCACATATCAGGTGATGAAAATTTAAGTGGTTTACATATTTTGGCAATTATGGGTAATGCTGCTATGAACACTTGTGTACTGATTTTGTGTGGCTGTGTATTTTCATTACTTCAATATTTGTTTTTTAAGTAAAATTTTCCTCCTCTCGTGATTGAAATAAATACATTTCCTCCATCATGGTTAGGTTTTGTTACCAAAACGTTTAAGTTTCTTTTAATACTTTTAGCTGACTATTATCAAAAATTCTACTGGTTACAATGAGCAGATGAATTATTCTCAAAATTGTTATTAATATGGTAAATTCCATTTTTATTTCCATGGCACTTTTTAACGTTGAAAGTAGAAAATGTTGTTAGATATAATTGAAATCTCTGCCCATTTGTGCCCCTGAATAATGAAAATCCTCTCATGTATCCAGACCTGGTGATATTTAATTTAAAATATTGTGATGATTCATTCATTGGTTTTATGCCTTCTAATTATCCTCAACCATTGCAACAAAAGGTGAATTTTCTATGAATATGAAGCTTCAGACTCAATAAAATTAAACCATGAAAGGCAAAGCCTGAGCCCTTTGTCCATGGAAGTGGGAGGTGACCTCTCAGGACAAGGAAGCTCTGGGAGCAAACCAGTGTCCCTGGCACTGGGCTAGGTGCCCTGTCTCCATGGACACCCCTCCACCCCAAGGTGCTCAGGGTGTGGGGAGTCCAAGGAGGAGAGGCTGGGTGGGGAGGACTCGCTGCTCCAGGTCGTGAGGACCCTGAAGTGCACACTCGCCCTCTTGGAAGGCAGATGTGGAGGGGGCCTTGAGGGGCCCCAAGGCCACATTGACCTTCTGGTCCTGTGACTCTGCAGGGGCCCCCAGGAGCCTGTGTGACAGGTTACCCTTCCATTCAGGATCACCCATCCATTCAGGATCACCCATCTTGTGGTGTCCTTAAAGCCTGGGACATAGGTGGCTTGTGCTACTCCATGAAGGGGGACTTCATCCAGCAATCTGCTGAGTAAATGAGGTTTAAGGAAATCATTCTGAGCACTTCCAAGCTCTGCAGACCTCCTGGGAACATTCTGGAAGCAGCCATTTAGTGTAAATAGCAAGTAGCTACACAGCCCTGTTATGTTTTCCAAAGAAGGCCTGCGGGGACTTTCCTAGACAAAACACCACTGAAGGGTTCAGAGCTGTTGGGTTCTCTGTGTGCGTCCTTCCCTTAAAGGGGAAAAGCACATTTTGTCAAAGCCCAGTCATTCACAAGCCTCATTCTGCAGCCTAAATGCTGCTCTAATTAGCTCATCATTCCTGCAGTGAGGGGCCAGCCATTCACCATACAAGATAAAACAAAACCTACTGACCCTCCAGACTTCCAGCAGACATGGCCTCATTGGGGGTCAGACACACTTGTTGGTGCCACTAAAGTCCCAATCCTGGCTGGTCACTAACAAGTTGTTCTGTTTTCCTTATTTAAATGAGTCTGAGTCTTTGTGATTAATGAATCACAAGAACACGTTTGGGGGATTCACAAGCCAGACAAGGAAGCAGAGGGCATGGAAGGCTGGACCCCTCTCCATGGCCTGGGCTGAGCTCCCCGAGGACCCCTGAGCTTCAGGCCAGATGGGAAGCTGTCTCTGTCAGGCCTGGCTCACCGGCTGACCCCTGGGGTGGACAGCACAGGTGGTGTGGGTAGGTGATTGACACACGGTTGCGGAATCAATTGAAAAAACCTGGTCATGCCTCCCTCCACACGCTCCACATCCCCCCTCCACACGCTGCACATCAGTCCCCTGCCGCTGCCTCTGAGGGTCTGAGTCTTTCTTCAGGGAAAGGAAGCTGTTGGCTTTTTGTTAAGCGGTGGTGGAGGCGGGTGGCCGGTGTGGGCTGGGGTGGCTGTACCCAGGCACAGCTCGGCTTTGTCTCCTTGTCTAACTGAAGAGGCAGGAAGTCCTCGGCACATTCTAGGGCTGGTCCTTTAGTGGTGGGGCCGCAGGTGGGTCCCAGACCACTCAGAGCCAGGCCCTGCCAGGGGAGGGGAGGAGGGAGGCCTGGGTCCGCTCAGGAACAGAGACCCCAGGCTGCGCAGCGTAGCTCCATAACTGAGAGCAACAGGGACACGTTCTCACCCACCCTGAGCACAGGGGGTTGAGGGACGTGGCTGGACGGGAGGGAAAGCTTTTGAAAAATAAATTAACCTGCCGCAGCACGTTTCCACTGATTCTTCATATTTCAATTCCAAATTTCTTCAGAGGAACCCCTCTTGGGAGGGAGGCTATCTTCAAGCCCTGGTGACATCTCAGGTCTCTACCCCTAATGTCATCTGGGTGAACGATCATGCACTTGTTTTTAAGAGCGTTGAAACAGTATCTATTTCTGACACGAGAGAGCAAGTTGTGTCCAGGTAAGTACAATTATTTTATTGTATTTGTCACATCATAGGGCTGTGCCCAGCCTACAGGGGCCACTCAACATGTACCTGATGAAAGTTGAAAGAAATTAATCTTCCTTGTGTTCAGAAATTATGGTTTTTCAAATCCCTGCAGCCAGATAGAAATATCAATCTTGAAAGTCATTCATTAATCCTACAATGATCAGATAAGCACCAATTTTGTGCCAAGCCCTGACAGCTTACATTCATCTAAGACCAGCGTGCTCCAAGTGCCATACGGGTCTCTAATCTCAGAAAGCTTATACTCCTGGATGAGGAGATAAAAAGCAGATTGCCAATTTAGAGATTAATTTCATAATACCTTTATTTTGTTTATTTAGCTTTTTTTATTTTAATGTGGTGCTGGGGATTGAACCCAGAGCCTCACAAGTGCTAGGCAAGTGTTCTACCATTAAGCCACAATCCCAGCCCCTCAGAGATTAATTTCAGATAATGATAAGTGTTATGAAGGAAATTAAGCAGGTCAATGAGAGATGGTGATGTGTTGGGGGACAAGTTTAGATTTTGCTGGTTAAAGAAAGTATCTCTGAGGAAATGACCTAGGCTAGAAAACACAGAGACAGTTCATTCCATAGGCAGTTAATGGCACACACAAAGGCCCTGTGGCAGGCACTGATCGGTTGTTTAGGATCAGGGATCAGATCAGTACTGCTGGAATTAAGGTGAGCAAGTAAAATTGAGGGATAGACTGTGAACGGAGGAAGATCAAGTGACGTCAGAGCAGTTATAAAAATTAGATTTGGGGGATATGATTGGCTTCTGCAAAATGAGTTTGCCTGGTTCATGGAAAACAGACTGCAGGGGAGGGACAGTTAGGAGGCTGTTACTAGGCCAGAGATGATGGCAGTTTGTTTGCACCAGGATCGTAGCAGAGGAACTGCCCTCTTAGATGCTGCTGCAGGCATGCCCAACCCTGTAAACCACTGAACCTTACGTCAAAGCTCTCTGTGGAAACTGACGGAGTCTCCTCTGATTGTGTGGTTCCTGGGAGAGATGCAATGGGGAACCTGAATGGCTCCGAGAGCCTTCCCCACCCATGCCCTCCAGGGCCCTGCAGAGGTAGGAGGTCTTGGGAGAGGCCTCCATTGGCTCCATTACCAGCCATTAGGCAGGAGCCAAGATGGCACAAGGGACTCAGTTATGGCCCATTAGGGCCTCAGCCCTGCAGAGCTCACAGGATTTGAGGGCTCTCAAAGGTTCTTTGTAAGCCAAAACTCAGGCAGAGTCCCTTGCCCCAGTGTGCAAGCACTAAACATGGAAACCCACTGACGAGAGTGAGAGGGCGGCTCAAGCCCCCACCCCAAATCATGGCTTGCTGCACATCTGCAGGCCCCCAGGCTCTGGAAGGATCGGCACTCACTTCTCTAATAATTCAGTCTGAATTTTGCAAGGGAAGCAAATGAAGCTCCAGTATCCCATTCATGTCACAAGATGGCATGTGTTTCCAGCCCTAGGATCTGGACAAGAAGCAAGGCCCAGTCCCCTGGCGTCTTTGGCAAGAGCAATCATGGTTCCTGTCACCACTCAGCCCTCTCATTGCACCTGTTGGGCACCACACCGTGGGCCAGGAATTGAACTCTGCTATTGCCCTTAAATTACAAAAGTACTCAGCAAGACAAGTGCTTATGGATTCCAGCATTAAATACTAGGGCTGCTGAAATCAGTGTATTTCTAGGAATCAGTGTATCTCACTGGTTTTATTCTGGGTGATTATTTGCCCATGGTTACATCGTTGAATAACACTAAATTACAAAATGATTCCCACTGAATTTTCAGTGCATCCTGCTGGAACAATTAGCTTGACATCTGGGGGATTTTAAAACATCATTTGATGCCTTTTAATCCCCCTTTCAGGGAGAATAGAGCCAGTTTTGTGTCCAGAGTCTTTGACACGGAACAGTCCAGGGAGAAGGGCAAAAATTATGAACGTGGAAAGGGGATGGAGGACATTTGAGAAAAAGGGGGGCCCTGTCTCCTGAACTCCCCTGGGCATTTTTTAGAATGAGGAAAGACAGTTGGCAAAGTTCGAGCCAAGGTGTTGGAAATGGGCCTGGATAACTGAAACTCTGAAGTTTAAAGAATCATTAGAAAGAGACAGAAAATATGGCCCAGGGCAGCATGATGCACAGCTTCTAATGATGCCGGCTCCCTTTCTCCTCTTTGTGAAAACCCATCACCACTTAAGTTGAGTGAGCACATAATTTATGATCCAGATCAGGGCACACTGAAATCAAAAGGAGTCACTCTTAATAACTGCAACAAGAAAACAGGGAAAGAGCAAACATAGACCCTACAACCACACAAATAAACTGGAATAGTGGGTCATCTGATCAGTGAGCCAGATTGAAACTATGATTTGTTCTCACTTGTTCTTCATCCCTATAGGTGGGCTGTCCATCAATGGACAGAATTCTTCATTCTTCCTGCTGGTCACCTTAGTGTTTTGTGTTATTGTTTTGTTTAGGTTTGTTTTGGTTACTGGGGATTAAACCCAGGGGCACTTAACCACGAGCCTCATCCCCAGTCCTTTTTATTTTTGATTTTGAAACAGGGTCTCTCTAAGTTGCTTAGGGCCTCCCTAAGCTGTTGAGACTGGCCTTGAATTTTAGATCCTCCTGCCTCAGCCTCTGCAGCTACTGAGAACACAGGTGTGCACCACGGTGCATGGCAGCACTGTTGGGTGTTGAACGGGACCTCTGAGGACTCATTCCTGTCTATATTTCTCTTTACCAAGCTCAGTCCCTTCCTTCATGCTATGGAATGTGCCCTAGGAGCTGAGTTTTCAAAATTTTAGTTACACACAGTAATTGTGCATTTCTAGGGGGCACAGTGGGATGTTTCTGTACGTAATTATGTCATGCAAAGGTCAAATCAAGGTGATGGGCACACCCACCACTTTAGACATGGAGTGTTTCCCTATTGGGAGAACATTTCAAATCCTCTCCTTTAGCTTCTGAACTACACAATGCATTGTTAAAGGCCCTACTGGGCGACAGAGCTCCAGAATTGTTCCCTATGTTACTTTGTGTCCATCAACTGCCTGCCCCGGTCTCTCCTCCCCTGGACCCTCTCCAGTCTCTGGTGCCCTCTATTTTCTGCAGTGTTTTTCTGATGCCATCTTCTACCCAACCTGGGGCTCGAGTCAATGAAGCCAGCTGAGTATGAAACCTCGGCAGCCATGAGAACAAATCTTCTGCTCTAGGTTGCCTGTCTCAGGGGTTTTGTCCAGTGATGAGGAGCTGACTCAGGGGCTGGGTAAAAGCAGAGGTGGCACCCTGTCTGCCACCCTGTCTGCCTTTGGCATTTGGAGAAAGAGAAGTTGGCTTCACAGGGACCTTGGCGGACTTTAGTGGCTGGAGGGTTTCCTGTGGCTATGAAGAAGATGACCTCTGCTCCCCATTGGTTATCTTGTAGAACACAGGGAGGGGTGTGTGTGTGTGTGTGTGTGTGTGTGTGTGTGTGTGTCTGCTCTCAGCCCAATTAATTTGGCTCTGGCTTTTATATTTTAATTACAATAGCAGAATTTGTAAATATTCATCAAACACAAATAAGTTTCCTGGTTCGTGAGGCCCCAGACCAGCGGGGAAGGACGTGGAGGAACATCTCCCACATGGTGAGCTCACTCCCAGGCATGCACAGGTGGCTCTGCGACCTGGGGTCTAGGGTCCATCTGCTGAATCCATTTTGATGAATTTATAGATGACCAGTAGGTGTGAGGCATATGGATGGGACCTGAGGGCGCAGGGCAATCGAGGCCCTCCACCTGCCTGTGGGTGTGTCTTTATGCATCTGAACCCACCCCGATCCACCAGGTGTGCCTGCACCTACAGTGTGGCACTGTCTCTCAGGCAGCATCTCCGTGAAACCATCCTGAAAACTTGTGCATACACATTAGTGCATATTCACATGTGTACGTACACACACGTGTGCCTGTATAGCAAGTGTGTGGGTGTGCACACAGGTGCATATGATGGGTGCAGATTTAAAGTCACCAGAGTGGAATACAAAGTTAGGAGAAATACAGGCTCTGGAAATACCATGCTTCAAGTTCTGACCCATTCTTCTGGAGGTTTGCCCATTCTTTCTGAGGATAACTTGTGTTCTGGTCCCGTGCAAAGAAAGTCCCCAAACCCCAAACCTCAAGGCTTACTGTCAACATCTCTGTCCCAACTCCACATGTCCTACATGTCCACTGCTGGCCAAGCAGCTTCCCTCCCCTGGTTTCCTTGCTGAGACCCAGGCTGAGATGTCAGCCACTGTCTGGTCATGCCAGATGGACAAGAGAGCATATGGACATTCCCTCTAGCATCTGTGTGAACACAGAGGCTTGGTGGAGTGAGGAAGGAAGTATGGCCACCCACAGGGTGGTGCAGGCAGGAAGGGCGACCGTGGGTGTCGGTCAGCTTTCCACTGCAGTGACCAGCTGTCTGACCAGAACAACTGAAAAGGAGGGACGTTCATGTTTGCCTGTGGGTTCAGAGCTCTCAGCCCAGGGCCAGCAGCTCCACTGCCCTGCGCCTGAGAGTAGAGGGGGTGGCAGAGGAAGCAGGGGACAGAGAGAGAGGAAGGAAGGGGCCAGGGACAAGATACACCCTTCGAGGCACACCCTGACCTTCTTCCCCAGCTAAGCCCTGTCTCCTGTAGTGACAGAAGGGACGTGGTAATACCCTTAGGTCTCTATGAGCTTCTCACCTTGTCCCCAGCAGAAGATGGTGGAGAGTTCACTCGTGTCCTTGGCCTTTCTACGGTGACTACATTGAAGTAGGTTCTAGCTGTGTCTGGACACTAGAGGGTATTCTACAGTTGGCCAGAAGAAAACCCAAGCCCGGAACAGATGATTGGAGGGTCCTGCGTGTTTGGGGAGACTTGGACATCCCATCGCTAAACACCAAGGGGGCTGTTCTGCTTGAATTTGGACTGAAACTGAAAGATCAACACAAAGCCAAGCAGGAGCTCCGAGAGACCTGTGTGAACTGGCGTCACCGGTAAAAAAGGGGCTCAACAGTTGTGGGCTCCCTCCTGCTCAGTCTGGTTCAGTGCTTTCTTTGGTTGGATAATAACCTTGTCTCCTAATAAGGTCCAGCCTCATGATTTGCTGCACATGACGATAAATATCACACAGGAGTGGCGGTGGCCTTCTGAATACCCCATGGTTCCTTTAGAAATACCACAGTTTAACAAAGATGACACTTGAAAGTTTAGGCAACTTGAGAGACTTTGCCACTAATTTAAACAGTGTGGATTGTGGCACAGGTTCATATCAACCGTGGATGAGCCCCCTTTGGCCAGCCAGATGAGCTTCTTGAATCAGCATACTGGACACTTGGAAACTGCATGATACATCGCCTGGGTTGACATCACAATTTCTTGCACATCTGTGAAGCATGTGCCCTGTAATACTGGTGTTACTATTATTTTGTGCTTTCTTCTCTGAATATAAAAAATACACCTGCACAGGGCACTATATATTTTAAGCTCTCTTCTGCCATCTGTTACTTCAGCATCTCCATCATTTTTCAAGCATACATATTACAAATATGCTTTCCTGTTGGTTGAGGAGGGAAATAAAGTTTTAATAGAAATAGCAAGAAGGAAAGATAGAGAATGTCACAGGAAGATGGGGTAGAAAATCGACCACAGAATGTGCACCCTGTCATGAATTGTTCAGGCAATCCGCAAATGTTCAGTGAGGCTGATTAAAATTGTGAAATGTTCTGCATGAGTTAGCAGTCACCAAAATAAAGCTGTGTAACAAACAGCCCCAAATTCAGTAGCTTAAGGAGACAATTTGTCGTGGTTTATACACTGTGGGTCCACTGGGCAGTTCTGCAGGTCTTGGTTGGGATTGACCTTGAGATTTTTCTAGTCTTTTCTGATGCCCACTCACAGGCTTGGCAGGGATTTGTCACTGGTTGGCTGATATGGTCTGACCTCAGTTGGGAAGTCAGCACTCCTTCCCCAGATCCTTGGTTCAGAGTGGGCAAGACCAGACTTATTTTTATGCTGGAGGCTGAATTCCAGGAGGGAAAGAAAAAGTGTGGAGACTTCCTGAGAAGTCGGCTAATAAAGAACAATTGTCATATCCACTTTATTCTATAGACCAAAGCCAGCCACAGGGCCACCTTGTAAATAGGTGGAAAATTAGATTCTCCGAGAGTCCTTGGTTGAGGATTGCTGGGAAGTGGGGAGGGAACAGGTCCTCTCCTGTCTTCTCTGCCCTGCAGGTGGCCAGCTCAGCTTTCAGCAGCTTAAGAGGAGTAGAGAGCCCCAGGCCTGCAGGACAGCTCTTAATGGACACAGCAACTGCTCTCCATTAGCTCAAAAGTCTCGGATGCTTTAGCTCTCCCTCCTGGAACTCAGCCTCCCGCATACAAATCAGCCTGGTCCAGCCCACTCTGGACCAAGGATCAGGGGAAACTGAGCTGGAAGTTTGGAAGGTTGACCCTAACAGACTGGATGTCCTTGGTGGTATAACAGAGAGGACAGTGGCAGCCCCTGATCCATCTACATGTATCTGCCTGGGGACCTCCCTCTGCTGCTTTTGCTTGACCTTCTAACTGGCCTTGGGCTGAAGCCTGGGCACACATTTTCAAAGAGAAATTTTCCAACTGCTAATGTTCTGGTTTTGGTCTCTGAGCAATATTTGAACTTCTCGAGTCCCCACTGGAACTCTGACTGTACTGCGTTTGGGTGAACTGTGTCCCTCTGAAGCCAACACCAATTCAGAGCTGGTATTTTACTAAGATGCTCACCACCCAGTTGGCACAGCACCTGGCACAGACTTGTCACTCAATAAAATATTTTAAAATGTCCATCTTACTGTGGTTTTTAAGAGTATGTCACACAGATCTGCCTTCTTAGCATGTGTTAAGTGTATAACACTGTGTTGTTAATCACAAGTGCACTGGGGAACAGATTTTGAATACAGTTTAGCCACGTTTCTGAGCACGTATGTAAACCTGATTTCATTTCAAACCAGAGTTACATTTTGCCGCAGTCTGGCTGGGCACAAATCACGAGCCACTCAAGCAGAAACAAACTTTATTTCTGAACTCCCGCGAATGCCACCCACGCGGCCATCTCCCGGGACACACCACACACCAACCGGAACTCTCACCACCAGAACTTCACCAACCAATGCAAACTCTTCAGGAATCCCCATGAGAGCTCAACCGGAACTCAACAGGAACTCCGCGAGAACTCAAAAGTCATCATCTTAATGGCTCGCTGGCGTCACCTCTCAACCACTACTTTTGGCAAAAATGCCATGCGTCATCCCAATTCAGCTGTGGCCCTCAACAACATTTCCCACTGGATTCTGAGTAAACAATTCACATTATCTCAGGGTGAGAAGGCAATTGACATAACTGAACTTTGGAAAGAACATCCACTGTATGAAACTCACCATTCAGGACCTTCAAACAGAAAGTGTGACCAGATCAACATTTCCACTAAATGACATGATTTCTTATCATGTGAGTATTTCACGTCTTCTCATATTAAGCAACTCATGGAAAATAGGTTGCTATCAAATAAAACAATATGTGAAAATGATCAGTGGACATAAAGGTTCTCTCCTTCACACTTGGTTGGCTGCCGAGTTTTCCATGATACTCTGCAAAGATGTGTGATTGCTGCGACTAGGGGAAAGCATTTGGTGGCATTGCTGCTTTGGAACAATAATGACACTGAATCAAGGGTAGGAATGAATCATGGAGCAGCCACAGACACCACGCCTAAGGAGGTGATTGTAAGTGCTGCTGGCCAGTATTCTCCTACAAAGTTCCATGTGGTGTCCTCTTCTCCTGCAAGGTTCCTTAGGTGTCCACTGAGCTGAGGACACCATGGGTCAAGGAGTCCTCTCCTCCAGCTGACTGACTCAGCCTTGTTTCTGGTTTAACCTTCACTAGTCCTTTACCCCAGTCCTGCTGGTCCCATCCCACCCTTGATGGCCACTGCGTCCCCAGCTCTCCTCCCCACCTCAGAAGCTCTTTCATGATGGGGCCACATGGATTTATCTCAGCCTCCCAAAATGACCAGCTGTAGCTTATCTTGACTAGACACTGCCAAAAGAGACTCTTAGTATCTTAAGCCATCATTTTCATGTTGGGTTATATCTCCAAATTTTGCGGCAACTTAAACTTCACCTAAGGTGAGTATTGTTCGTAGTTTTCAATTTAAAAAAATCATGAATGATAAATATTGTTAGGAACTTATGAACTGCAGGCCTTGAGTTAAGGGGTCCATTGGCCTGTTCCTATCTATCCCACACAACAGTCGTGGGAGGGGGGAACTATTGTCACTGCATAGCTTAGTGCAGCTGATTCCTGATTAGGCTCTTTTTTAAATTCTTCCTGTAACTGATCGTAGCGTCTGGACACTTTATTCGTTGGCTGGTGATTTAGATGAAATGGTGGATACATGCTCATTTTAAATCTGTGAAGAGAAGAGAGAAGATTTTTCCCTCCTTACTGACATCCTCCCCCACCCTTTCTCCCTCACCCTTTATAGAAATTATCTTTTAAGGCATAGAGAAGGTACATCAGAGAGGTAGGAAAAAACGGCAGGAGGGAAAGCCAAGATGGACTTCCAATCCGTCACTGGTCACCCCAACCAAGTCGTCTCACATCTTACAGTTCTTTCTCTAGGAACACTGTGGAGAACGGGTGCTAAAAGTGTGCCTCCTGAGATTGGCTGCGATTGGCGCTGCTCAAACATTTGCATTCCTTTACAGGAAGAAGTGTGTTGTTTTACGCTAGTCTCCCTGGGGCTGACTCAGGCTGTGGAACTCGGAGTAGATGAAGGGCATCGCATGGTCTCTGCACTCATTCACTCATGCTGTGTGCGAATTATTGCACACTTGTAGGTCCCAGATACAGTACCACGTTCCCTGTTTGGGGATGACAGTCCCTGAAACCATCACGAATCCTAACATGTGTGAAGTGTACTCAGATGGACCCTGGATAGGCAAGAGCCTCCCTGTGCCTCTGAACTACAACCTTTATTCACAGCCGTGATGTAAATGGCCACATAGATGCACGGGGCGCTGGTGGAATGCAGATGATCTTTCGTCATTTTTCCTGTACAGGCTGTGTTTCTTCCTCTCCTCTCATTGTGGGGAAGAAACACTCCCATGAATTGAGAGACTGAGACTCAGACCTGCAGAGGAGGACTCATGATCCAGGCCCTGCCAGTCAAGGATGTGCCCGTGGTGATGGGGACTGTGATGAAGATGGACGGGTGTAGGGGTGTAGACCTGGGCCTGTGCAAACCTGGTGAGAGAGCAAGGTTTAATCAGAGTCTCTCTCTCCCTGGCTCTGTCTCTGTCTCCCCCTCCTCCCAACTCCCCCATCCTCTCCCTCTAAGTGTAGCCACTGATGGGCTCTGTGGGTCTCCACGTGGAGCTGCCGCCACAAGGAAGTCAGACCCACACAATGAGGAGCAGATGACCAAGAACTAATGACGTTTTGAGGACCTTGTTCTCTCCATGTTAAAGCCCACCCTGTGTGTGGCCCTCTCGGTCATTGCAGGCAGCTTGTGCTAAGCCCTGGTTTGAAAGCAGAGAGCTTGGACCGTTTATTTTCCCGTCTCTTGCATTTTGGGAGAGCTCTTCCCTGCCTCTGCCCAGCCAAACTCCTGTGGGCAGCTCCTTGTACCAGGTGCTTGTTTTTGAAATTCCCAACATTCAGGGGCAAAGCATGGCTGACTTTCCACATGCTCTGCCCCTGGGTGCCCTGACATCCCTGTTGGTTCCAAACCCTGCAGAGATATGCCCCTCATGGATGGCACACTTTGCTGCCAGGGTCCACACTGAGATAGGAGGGCGCAGCTCTGAAGAGCAGTGTGCTGGTTTCTGGTAAATCCTGCAGGAGACCCATGAGGGTGAGCACAGATGGCCATTTCTTTGAAGGAAGGCAGGGGAAGTTGTTGGCTTGCATTTAAGGAGAAATTATAAGAAGTTATGAATCTTGCGATGCTAGAACCATATGCAGTCTAACGAGCTGCTCAGATGCAGAGTCTTCGTGGACTCCCACAAACAGAGAACAGAGGACATCTGAGTCCCTCGTTCCCCACTTGATTTTGGAGGCAAACACTTACTAAATGGAGTAGCCAGCTGATTTACCAGAGCTACATATAATTTGTGTACTCTTTCTCTCAAAGTCCCTCCTGTCTCTTTCCATCTGTGTTTCTCTCTCTCTCTCTCTCTGAAATCACTTGAACACAGTAAGACACATCACTGTCAGACAGACATTCTCAAGGTGTGGTTTTCTCTTTACCTCACTGTTTTCTCCACAGTTGTGACTAAGTCTCCCACCTGACTCAGACCTCTGCCAGGTTCCTCTTGGCTCTTCTCCAGGAAGCATGAGAACTGCTGACTCGGCACAAATCAACTCTCCATCCCTACCCTGGGGCACTCAGGTAAACTCAGGCACAGTTCCCCTCAGCTGAAGGCCCTGTCTCCATAAGGGTGGCCCCAGCCTCTCGAGGTCCTCACGGAGAAGCTCAGCATCACTCAGCTTCCTGCTGCTTCTAGCAGTTTTATCTGTCAACCATACACTTAATGATGAGCTTCATTCGACTCCCTAGCTTCCCAGGTGAACATGTGGGAGCAGTCACCGAGCTCACGAACAAATCCATCATTTTAGGTTGTTTTTCTTCTCTCGGGCTTAGTTAGAGGAGCACTTGTGCTTTTCCAATCATTAGTCCACTGGGTAACTGGAGAGAAGAACCTGGTTTATAGAGAGAGCACAGGATGGGCAGCGCTCATGCAGGGGTCAGTTCTGAAGAGGGACTTCTGGGACTCTGGTGTTGTTGATTCTACTGCTGTCCAAGTGCTCTCAGGATGGGGGATCAGGAGATCCCTGTGGCCAAACAGCAGTTATGTGTGACTCTCAGATGAGCATGAAACTGAGACCAGGCAAAGGACAGGTGGCTGATTATCAAAGAAAAGAAAATGCATAGATAGCACTTCCCATCCCCATCCATGGGTGGCTAACAGCCTTTGGGGAGGGTACTTTCCAACACAAGCCATCACCCCCTGAATGGCTCTCTTCCTGCCTTTGGTCAGGTAGGCAGGAGAAGAAAGGAAACCTGAAAATTATAAAGCAGCAGGACACCCCTCTCCCTCGGGCACCAGCTCTGGGCCCCCTCCTCTCCTGAGGAGTCTCTCTCTCTCTCTCTCTCTTTATTCTGTTTCTTAAATAAACTTTACTTTCTGCTCTTTACTTTTTGCCTCAGTGTTTCTCGGGTGTTTAATCTTCAAAACTGGGAAAGAAGGACCACATCCTGATTTTCAAAAGCAGCCCATCACAGAGGTGAGGCCGGGGGTCACTCCTGAGCCCCTCAGCCTCTGTCTTCATGGTCCACTAGATGTTTGATCTTGGAAAAGTTAACTCACACTTTGACCTCAGATTTTTCATATAAATATGCCTAATAAAATACTGTATCAGAGGATTCTTGAACAATGGTGTACCATCACCTGTGTCTGGCCCATGGCTGAAGCCCAATAATGTTAACTCATTTCCAAAATTCTCAGCTGCAGAGAAGAGTCATAGGAGTAGATATATCATGTACTTAGTAACAGCTTCGCAGGGATAAAGAAATACTGATACATTCAAAGTTTATATTATTTATTATAGTAGCATATTTGTTTTTTCCTGGGAAAAGGTTACTAAGTTAATATTAAAATATGACAATGTAGACTGGAGAAAATATGCTTTTCAAAATTCAAATCCTGGGCTGGGGCTGGGGCTCAGTGGTAGAGCGCCTGCCTAGCATGTGTGAGGCACTTGGTTTGATTCTCAGCACCGCATATAAATAAATGAAATAAAGGTGTTGTGTCCATCTACAACTAAAACAATATTTTTAAAAAATTCAAATCCTCAGGATCTCTGCTCAAGAAGATGCTGGTGATAGTGCCCAGGCCCTGACCACTAAAACCCTGTTGGAGCTGCAGGGTTGGGCAGTCAGGCTCTCACCTGCTAGGACTTTTGAGATGACCATCTTAAAGAAGATGTGGGAGGTGGGGGACCCTTGGAAAAGTGAGAGGAGAGTTTCTTTCCTTCCAATTTCACACATAAGACCTCTTAGATGACCCTTACTGCTCTGGTGAAATCCCTGGGGACATGAAGCTTACCCAAACTCTGTGAAGCTGTATAGTTCAATGTTTTTCTTGGATTAGTTTGCTTTTCTTCATGAAAAAATATCTGGGAGTTAACTGCTTAAATAATATCCTCCCCTCTTTTTAAACGAAGGATTCATGTACCCCAAACTGGCTTCAAGCATTGGTGTCATTTAGTTGTATTTTATGCCAATTTCTTTTCCTGCTTCCTTTACTGAAATGCAATCCTCATCAATTCTTCCAGAATTTATTTATTCATTGGTGCTGGGGACTGAACCCACATCTTACCATGTGCTCTGCCACTGAGCTGAGCCTCAGCACCTCTTCTGGTTACTATTTAAAGGCATTTATACTAGTCAATTGGACTACTTTGCATCTTGCTTCCTTCATAGAAATAGGTCTCTTATTCAAAATATGAGGCTACGTGGAGAAACAGTTTAATGAAAAAACAGTTTATATATATATATATATATATATATATATATATATATATATATATATATATTTGTTTATAATATATAATATAATATATATTATATTATATATTACATAGTGCCTAGCATGTGTGAGGCCACTAAATGTCAGATTGAGACCCTGCAGAGGCTCTTTTTTATTTTGTTGTAATTCACATTTTGCCTCCTTCTAGAAAGTGACCAGTTCTTCTCATCTTGTCTCTAGTGACGTCATGGCACAGCAACACCAAAGGGCCTGCCTGGAATCTTGGAGAACCCAGCATCCCAGAGTCACATCAGGAGTCTGAATGAATTTCAAGACCTTCATGATAACAGTTTGGGTCTCTGCTTACTCACTTATTTAGGGGGAAATGTTCAAAAATAATTTTGCTTTTCTTCTGGCTTGGCTTCTTTGCCAGGTTGCCATTCTTCAAAGATGGCAGGAGGCTCTGTCTCAGCCTTCTCCATTTCCCAGTCCTCTACCTAGGGTTAGAGAGTGTGTGCTGTGCTGAGTCGTCTGGTCCTCAAATCATCTGCACAAGTGGGCATCAGCATCCACCAGAGAGCTCCACCAGAAGCACTGAGGGGCCACCTCTCAGCACACATGTTCATTGGCCACTTACCTGCTCAGGGAGATGAGCACTTCCCATCCACTCTGTCATTGCCTGTAATATTATTTAGATGATGGATTTCTTGCCACTTTTAAAATTTAACTTTTGTTTTTAAATTGACAGGCAAAATCATATTTATCATGAGCACAATGTTTATACACACACACAAATACACACACACACTCAAAGTCATGACTGATGACCTTCTACATTATCTGTGCATTAACATATACATTATATTATGGTGAAAGCACTTCAGCATGTGTTATGGGATTACAATAGGCTGTTATCCTCATGCACAGATTTATAACTGAGCTCTTGAACACACTGTCCCAACAGCCTCCCCTCCTCCACTCCCAGCCTTTAATGGAGAAGGCGGAGCTTCAGGAAGGTCCAAGTTCAAGTGTCCCATAAGTATCATGTGGATTAATTCTCAAAGAAACACTAAAAATGGATCAGTGACAATTTGGTTCCATGTTTTCCTGAGTGTGGCAGAATTCTAATGATGGCAAATATTAAATGGCTTTGAGTCACACTAAGAAAGGTTCTTCCTAGTCAAATTATCTTTTAATCCTTCAAATTATATCAAGAAGGAAAAAAAATCTCATTTGGTGCTAGAACATCTTTATATTCCCAAACATTAGCAAATTTCTTTCTTTCTTTCTTTCTTTCTTTCTTTCTTTCTTTCTTTCTTTCTTTCTTTCTTTCTTTCTTTCTTTCTTTCTTTCTTTCTTTCTCCCTCCCTCCCTCCCTTCCTCCCTCCCTCGCTCCCTCCCTCCTTTTCTTCCTTCCTCCCTCCTCCTTTCCTTTCCTTTCCTTTCCTTTCCCTCCCTCCCTTCTTTCCTTCCTTCCTTCCTTCCTTCCTTCCTTCCTTCCTTCCTTCCTTCCTTCCTTCCTCTCTTCCATGAAGGAAGACTGGCCATTAGTTTGGATACTTGGAACTTGCACCTTTGGTGTGTCCACCATGTTTTCCCATGGCCACTTTCTGTACAGGGAAAGGGGTGCAAGTGTCTCATTAAGGCTAATGATAATTTTCTCTTAAATAAAATTTTTATTAAACATGACTAATTCCATTACTTAGTCATGGGGTGTGGCAGGAGGGGTTTCTAAGGCTGTATATAACATTTATGTGTATAGAGGGAGCCAACAAAACGGGAAAAGAAAAAGAATAAAGAAAGTGGGTAAAGGAGAGACTTCCTTTACACACCCACCTAACTCCCACTTGTGAGATCAGAGTTCAACAATGCCCTGGGCAAGTCACCCTCAGCCATGAACAAACCCACTTACCAGAAGAAAGCACAGGGATGCTTAACTCAAGCCTCAAAGGCAAAAGGGCACAGCCATTATCTCAGCAGAGGCATCGATACAGGGACCCTGAATTCAAAACATCCTGGCCATGGCCACGTCTGCAGGTTTTGGCAAGTGGTAGGACCTCTCTCAGATCCCTTCTTCCCAATCTGAATCATCACCACGGTTAAAAGAGTTGGCAAATACCAGGTACTGCACACTGGGTTCCATCCACCTAAAGATTTTAACAGATAACTGATAGCATCATTTGGGGATCTTGACTCCTGCATTATTGCTTTTCTGACCCTAGACACATCACTCAGCATACTTATAAATGCAGAGATAGATTGATGTCTATAAGATAGATAGATAGACAAATAGGAAAAATGTAGGCACAGGTATAAGTTTTTATGCACAATTTGGAGTAAATGATACAATCCAACTTATTGAAGTCTTATAAATAGACTAACATACACCATGCCCAGGACTTTGTGAGTGATCAGTAAGTTGTAGTTATTGGACTTTTCCAAAATCAGAAAGTAAAGTTGATTTTCAAAGTCCTCCCACTTATGTCTTGACTTTTTAACTTTTGAGGAGCTTCTTCATAGAGCTGTTGAAGCTCATGAGAAGGCTACAGGGACAGAATGTCCTATATCCCTGTCTCACATATTGTAAGAGGACATCATGTCCTGGGAAGTCATGTATGTTGCTGAATTCACAGTTAATCCTACAGAAACAACCCACAAAAACAAGAAGAAATTGAGACGTCAGGAGTCACAAACTCTGATTACTATCTCCCTGCATTTGAATCAAATTAGTAATGATAATAATAGGCCCAAGAACCTTTTTGATTTCTTACCATGCAGCAGCACATTCTGAGGAATTTCAGGTGCTTAATTCTACTTGGTTTTCAGCACTGTCCTAAGAAATTGGCTTTTCTTAAGGTGCTGTTTCACAGATGAGCAAACTGAGGAGCCGAGGTAAGATAATGAGCGATTTGAGGCTGAACCAGGATTTGAAGCCAAAAGCTGACTCCAGAATTGAAGGCTTTAACTTCTGTACCAAGTGCTAAATGGACCCGTGGGAGCATGTGAAAGGAAGCCCAGTAAGTTTGGAGTTTCCTTAGATGGTGGCGTGAAGGTTCTAAATTCATCTTTATTTCTACATCTACCTTTAAGAATGCAAGTACGTTTTTCTTCAAGTGTTTGTTGGCCATTTGTATTTCCTCTTTGGAGAAGCATCTGTTTAATTCTTTTGTCCTGTTACTGGGTTAATTTGTTTCCTTGGTGTTGAGTTTTTAAAGTTCTTTATATATTCTGATTATTTCTCCACTGTGGAGGAGCAACTGGCAAAGATCTTTCCCTTTCATGCTTCGGTTTCCTTTGCTGGGCAGAAGCACAGTGTTTCATGAACAGGAAATGAAAACAGACTTCAAAAAAGATCAAATGAATTAATCTCACCAGAAAAGTAGCTTAGCCAAGGAGTACTAAGTCTGAATAAAACATTAGAAATAAATCAACATGAATTAAAATAATAATTGCTCTATAATACACTGAATATAAATGGTCTCAACTCTCCAATTAAAAGATGTAGACTGGCAGAGAGGATTGTCAGGACCTAACCATATGTTATTTAAAAGTGACTCATCTTTCAGGCAAAGATATTTATATGTGGAAGATGAAAGATTGGAAAAAAGATATATCTTGCAAATGGAGACCAAAACCAAGCAGGAGTAGCTACTCTCATATCCGACAAAGCAAACTTCAAGCCAAAATTAATCAGAAGAGCCAAGGAAGGCCATTTCATAGTGGTAAAGAACTCTAACAAAAAGTTATAATTGTTGCAAGTATTTATGCCACTAATGTGAGTGCAGCTACATAAATAAAACAAACGCTATCAACATAAAGTCACAGAGAGATTCCAATACAATATTCCTGGGTAATTTTAATACATATCACTTACTAATAGGTAGGTCTTCCTGTCGATCTTAAAAACCTTTTCTTTGATTCCTTAATACCTAGAGCTACTACAGAATTTCAACCTAGGCACATGCTTGCAGTTTACTCAATAATTATAACTTGTTGACTTGTGCTAAATAGGAATCTACCTACATGCCACATTCCATGCCTACTGTCTTGACTCTAAAAATCTGAGCCTTCATAATTAAAATAGGCAGCTATCCTGACTACTTAATTGCATGATGACTGAACTAAGAAACGGAGTCTTAGGTGTATGAACTTTATTTCAGTTCCAGCTTCACATTTCTAGTAAAGGTCAGAGGCACCAAGGACACACACTGGTCTCCATGTTCCAGTCTTTGGGAAGGGTACCTGCATTCCACATGCTGCAGGCTTCATGACTCCCAAATGCTCATACATTTGTTCACACATACTTTCTGTGTTCATTTAATTGGGGGCAACTTGAATTTTTGTAATAGCTATAGAATTTGTGTCAAGTGTCCAGGCCAAGTATCCAGCCAGCCCCATCACCCTAGTGTAGGAATCCCTCCCTCATCAATGGGGTGAATAGGAGGTGAGTATAAAATCTTCTTAACCCCACCCAGTGTTTTAACTCTGACTAATGAAGGGGATTTGGGCTAAATTTTGAAGTAGGAGAGGTAATGCAAATTTTATGATCATGTATGTCCATGTATGATCATGTAGAATATAAAGCAAAGATGACATGGTATGTCAAGAGTTGGCACTTAGGCTTGGTAAGATCTATTGTCCAGATCTATTGGACCCTATTGTCCAGAATCAGGACTAGTAGCAGCTTTCTTGGCCTGGAAAAGGAAGTTAAGAGCATATTAGAAAAAAAAAAAAGAGCATATTAGATGGCTGGCTTTAAGCTAGTTTCTCATTCCCCATATTATGGCAAAGTTTGAATGCAAAGATGATAAGATCCATACCAGATTTACAATTCAGTGGCTCTCAAATATGCATCAGAGGCTAAACTGCTTGATTAGCAGGTTAACTACTGAGAAAATTTACTAAATACAGCAAATTCACTAACCACTGCTGTCTTTCATGAATTGTAACATTAGTTCTAGTACACGGAGCCTGAAAGGTAATGGACCTTCCCTGTACCCCTGAAGTTAAGTATGTTTTAAACACATATTTCAAAGTTGTTTGAATAAAAATATCCATCATTAGGTTGGCATAATTTCAGAAGGCAGGAGGCCTTGTCTTATCTGGTATCTATAAGTCCAGCTAGGATAATTTCAAACAATGACTACCTGAGTGTGTTAGTCACCTTTTCATTGCTGTGACCAAAATACCTGGCAAGAGCTACACAGAGGAAGGATAGTTTATTTTGCCTCACGGTTCCACATATTCAGTCCACGTTGGCTTTTTCCACTGCTCTGGACGTTTGGTTCCAGAGTGATGCAGAACATCATAGTGAAAGGTTGTGAAGCTACTCACCTCATGGCCGTCAGGAAGCAGAGAGAGAGAAAAGGAAGAAACCACAGGAAAGATGGACCCTCCCAGGGCATGCCCTCAGTGACCCACCTCCTCCAGCCATTCCCCATCTACTACAGTTGCCACCTAGTTAGTCCATGTAAATGTACTGATTAGGTTATAACTCTCACAGTTCAATCATTTCACCTTGGAACATTCCTGCCTTACCGCAAAAGATCTGGAATACACCTCATATCCAAACCATAATACCTGACTGATACCATGAGACCAAAATTCTGTATCTGTCAATGCACTGGAACACTGCCTGTAAAGTCAGACAGGGAAGCTAATGACATGCAGACCCAAGGAGGAAATGACTTTCTCTCCCTCTCCTCCAAAGGAAACCATCAGGAGCAAAGGCAGGAAAGCCATAGAAGTAGCTCTATGTATGTTGACATGGAATGATCTTTATGGGTTAGATTGAGCAACATAAATCACCCTAAGATACCATCTCACTCCAGTAAAAATGGCAGCCATTATGAAGTCAACAACAACAAGTGCTGGCGAGGATGTGGGGAAAAGGGTACACTTGTACATTGCTGGTGGGACTGCAAATTGGTGCGGCCAATTTGGAAAGCAGTATGGAGATTCCTGGGAAAGCTGGGAATGGAACCACCATTTGACCCAGCTATTGCCCTTCTCGGACTATTCCCTGAAGACCTTAAAAGAGCGTACTATAGGGATACTGCTACATCGATGTTCATAGAAGCACAATTCACAATAGCTAGACTGTGGAACCAACCTAGATGCCCTTCAATAGATGAATGGATTAAAAATGTGGCATTTATACACAATGGATTATTACTCTGCACTAAAAAATGACAAAATCATGGAATTTGCAGAGAAATGGATGGCACTAGAGCAGATTATGCTAAGTGAAGCTAGCCAATCCCTAAAAAACAAATGCCAAATGTCATCTTTGATATAAGGAGAGCAAATAAGAACAGAATGGGGAGGAAGAGCATGAGAAGAAGATCACCATTAAACAGGGTCGAGAGGGGGGAGGGAAAGAAAGAGAGAAGGGAAATTGCATGGTAAAGGAAGGAGGTCCTCATTGTTATACAAAATTACATATAAGAGGAAGTGAGGGGAAAGGGAAAAAAACAAGAGAGAGAAATGAATTACAGTAGATGGGGTAGAGAGAGAAGATGGGAGGGGAGGGGAGGGGAGGGGGGATAGTAGAGGATAGGAAGGGCAGAAGAATACAACAGACACTAGTATGGAAGTATGTAAAAAAGTGGATGTGGAACCGATGTGAATCTGCAATATGTATACAGGGTTAAAATGGGAGTTCATAATCTGCTTGAATCAAATGTATGAAATATGATATGTCAAGAGCTTTTTAATGTTTTGAACAACTAATAATAAAAAAAAATACTTATTAACTGCTTAAAAAAAAGATTGAGCAACATAAAGTGAGATCAGAGCTCAAAGTAGGATCTGCTTCTATACGTATTCTTTTAAGGGTGAAATATATGTGGATATGCACTGGATAACTCTGGAAGGATGTAGACACACATACACAACCTAGAAAGCATTCTCTGTGAAGAGCAGGGAACATGGAAGGTAAGGCAATTAATTCTCAATGCTTCTAGCTGTTGCAAACTCCTTTGCATTGTTTGATTTGTTTTAATCATGGATAGTATGAATTGGGTTTTTTACAACATATAAACATTAATGTTTTTAATCTTGTTACAATTTTTATTATAAATGCTCCCCAAATACCATGTATTAAAGTCTTGGTTGAGCTATACCTTTAAGAGGTGGAGTCTATTGGGAGGAAGCTAGGTCACTGGTGTGCATTGAAGGGCTTATTGAGACCTCTGCCTCTTTCTCTCTCTGCTGTCAGCTGCAGGAGATCTGCAGCTTTGCTCAGCTCCCCTCTCCCTGCCTTGAGGTTCTGCCCACCACAGTCCTGGAGCACTGGGGCCAGGTGACCATTGATTGAAAACATAAGACCAAACAAACCTTTCATCTCTTTGAGTCGATTATCTCAGGCATTTTGTAACTGGGGTGGAAAACTGATTAAAACACCCCCAGCATAGAAAATAACCATAGCAACTTTAATATTTTAATTTCTCATTAAGTTTCTTATTCAAAGCCAGACCATATAATCCTATTTGCACTTAGTGGTTATGATCTTCTCCCAAGGAATACATGTATTAAGCAATCCCAATTGATGGAATGAAAGCTGAGGAAGACTAAGTAATCACCCAGAGCTACACATCCATCATCTAGACCCCTGACCCACCATTTCTGTGTGAAATCCAAGCTAATTTACCACTGAATTCCAAAATTCTTTAAATTTCAGACAGGTTCCAGCTGCAGTATCACATGTACACTTTTATGACTCTTTTGCTCAAGTCTGTAATGTTTTCAAGGTTGTATTAAGAAACTGGGGGAGTAAGTTTAGGGTGATTTCCAAGAGGAAAGTTTTCATTGGAGATCACATGCCTTAAGCTCATTCATAATTTAACTTTTTTTTTCAAAATCATTAACAAAAGGAGAAATTCTTATTCATTTTTCCAAATTGCTGAAATTATTTTTTAAAATAGTGTTTTGTGTTCCACAGCAGCTCATCCCTGCAGTTTTAATGCTGCCACTCCATCTTCCATCTTTTGACTGAATTGCCTGAAGGTAATTTGCATATCATTACAAATAATTACTTGCAAATTTCACTAGTAAAGCTCAGCTTGGAACTGTGACATCTTTCCCCAATAATGGGTTCAAAATAAACAAAATTGCATTCACTGATGTAAAGTCAAGTAAACATTCGGTAAGCTCTATATATCCAATTCAGGGAAACAGAAAAATCTCAGTCTCTGGAGTTGGTGTCACACCATCCTGAGTCACTTTTTAGAGCTTATTACTTCTTATTCTAAATTGTCAGCAATTGTGATTTTGGCAAGAGACCACCTGGATGGAAGGTGTAGTGAGGCCATACACAATCTATTCTTTTTTCTTTATTCTCCAGAATCACTACCTACCAGAAAGGAAAATAATAGGTCTTACCAATAAAACACAAATTAATTTAGTCTTCACAAATATAAAATATTCCAGTCATCTGTTTATGTGTTTAAGAACAAGAAATATGAATCTATTTATTAATATAATGATAAATAATTCAACCTTTTGCTTTGGTTTTATATTATGGTCAATTAATAGCAGAAGACAGGAGAAAAGGCATATGAGCAGTAGCTACTGGGCATCAGGAGCCCTGGTGTGGGTGGTGTGTCCTGGGGGATTTTCTCCAGTTTCAAAAGCAGACAAATGAGCTTGGTGGACATGCACACACACACACACACACACACACACACACACCACACGATACCTAGTGGAAGGAGGTGGTTCACACTTGTGGAAATCAATGCCTGTTTGTCTGTTTTTCCCTTGTGAAACTTTCAGATTTTTTTCTTTTAATACTTCTGCATCAATATCTTTATAAAATTCTTCCTTGTTAACTGACATTGTTTTAGAATGCATTGTAAATTTACATGAAGTTTGAAGACACAATATAGAGAGAAAGTGAAGTTTACCCACTTTCCCCCAAAAGTGCAGAAGTGTAACACCGTGATCACATTAAAGACATCCACGCTGACATAACACACCAGTCTCATTCGGAGTTCCTCATCTCCATTGGTCCTTGCCCCTGTGTGTCACCTGTTTATGTTTTCATCTCATTGGGCTCCTGAGCAGGTGCATCTTGGTCAGGACCCCTCTTGATGGTCTTCTGTATCTGCTCCCCTCAGTTCACATCAGCTATGCATAAACCCTAGAAAGCGCTGATCCTGTCTTCATTTCTATAATTTTGTCACTGCAAAGCCATTATGTCGGTGAAAACCCATGCTATCCAAACTTTGAGGACTGGCCATTTTCATGGAGTGTAATTCCCTGGGAACTCGATGTATACAGCAAGAGCTCCCTGTGATACCACTAAGCAGGCCCCATGGACTCAGTTTCCTCAAACACCCTCTCATTCAAGAACATCTACCCTGTTTCCAGCTTTGGTCAAGGCCCAGCCAATCAACCCACAACAAAATCCAAAAGAGCCAAAAGCAAAAACACAACTGCTAAGGACCACCTGTGGAGGTATTGCACTTTGCCTAGACAGATGCCCGGGTGCAGTTGCTGGGTTGTGCCGTGATTGCTATTTAGTTTGACAAGCATCTTCCCTACTGCTTCCCAGTCACTGTAACAGCTTTGCACTGTCACCGGCTCCTCCTGACAGATTGGTTCTCTCCATTCTCTCCACATCCTCACCAGCACTGGGGTTCACACTTTATAGTAACATTGTAACTATTCTTCTGGTTTTACCTAGTGTCTCAATGGTTTCAGTTGCATCCTCTTGATGTCTAATGATGTTGAAAACCTTATATTGTCCCCATTTGTTATCTGTGTGTCTTCTTTAAAAAAAATTGTATATTTTGCCCACTTATAAATTATATTTTTGGCTTTACTTTAGGTAATTTTTACTTATTTCTTTTGGTGGGGTACTGGGGCTTGAACCTGTGGATGCTTTACCACTGAGCACATCCCCAGCGCTTTTTTTTATTTTGAGATAGGGTCCCCTTAAGTTGCACAGGGCCTCACTAAATTGCTGAGTCTGGCTTTGAACTTTCAATCCTCCTGACTCAGCCTCCTGAGTCCTTGGGATTGTTTTATGCAATTTTTGAGTTGGGAGAACTTTTGTAAGTTCTGGGAAGTAGATCTTTGTGAGATATGTGGTTTGTGAATATTTCTATCAACATAGAGCTTGTCTTTTCATTCTCTTAATATTGTCTTTTTCAGAGCATATGTTATTAATTTTAATGAAGTTGAACTTCCCACTTTCCCTTCCATGGATCTAGGGGTTTTCAGTGTGTCTAGGTTCTTTGTGTTTTGTTGTTATTTTGTAAATCAATGCACAGTACTCTCCATTGAAATGGCTGTCAATTCCACATGGATTTGTCTTTTCACCTTTGTCAAAGATCAAACTTCATTTGATTATGTTCACGTGGGTTTATTTCTGGTCTCTTTCCTCCTTGATCTGTGTATCTGCTTTTCACTGATATCCTACTATATTGATTACTGTCATCTCTTCAAAGAATTTTTGGTATCAGGTGGTCTGAGTCTTCAACCCTTATAATTTTTCTACCTTCTGTTTGGTATCCTAGGTATTTTGCTTTTCCACATGACCTTTATAATCTATTTGCCAATTTCACAAAATTTGGGAATGCATTTTACTTATAGATCAAGTTGAAAAGGATTGACATATTAATATTGATTATGCAATGTATAAACAGAATATTTCTTCATTTATTTATACAGTTCATTTAAGAAAATCAGTTTTTTTGGTTTCTAATATGTTGGTTCCTTATACACTGATTTTTTAGATCTATATAAAGTATTTTTCTTGAGGGTAATATAATGAATAGCATTGTTTAGTTTTTCCTCTCCATTTTTAAATTTCCATTGCTTTTATATGGGAAATACTTGGCTATTGTGTATTAAGCTTGTTTCCTGCCACCTTGCTATATTTATTAGTGCAAAGTTTTATTGTTAATTATTGGGATTTGATACAAAAATAATTATGTTCTCTATAAAAAGAGTCAGCTGTCTTTCTTCCTTTCCTACATGGGTGCACTCTATTTTTACCTCTTGCCTCCTTTCACTGTCCATAACCTCCAGTCTGAGGTGGGCCAGAGTTCTGAGAAAGGATGTCCCTGTCTGTTCCTGATCTTAGGGAAAAGCTTCCAGTTCCTTATCACTGAGCATGATGTTTACTGCACTTTTTCTTTCTTCAGTTTTTTTAAATCCATTTCAGGTACTTCTCCTTTTTACCTGGCTATGAGGTTTGATGGTGTATACCTGGTGAATTCTGTCAAGTGATCCCTCTGCATCAATTGATACGAGCATGCACATTTAGTCTGTTGATATGGGGGAGGCCATTGAGTGCTTTTCCAATCTTGAGTTAGCCTTTCAAACTCGGAATAACCCCACTTACTCGAGTGTTTGATTCTGTTTACACACTGTTGGGTTCAACTCACCAACATTTTATTAAGGACTTTTGTGTCTCTGATCTTCATGGATATGGAACTGTAATTTTCCTTTTCTTAAGGTCTTTTCATGTCTTTATCTGGCTTCCTTCTTAAGGTAATACAGGTCTCCTTGTATCTCTTGGCTTTGCTCCCAACCCTCAATGTTTTTTTTTTTATTTTTATTTGAGAATTTTATCTGAATCCATTTTGTCTTATCAGCCCAGCATCCAGCAACTCATCAGAATTTCCCTGCAAGTGTTATTCTCAGTTAATGTCTCCCCCTCAGTTAATGTCCCCAAATTTCCATGGAAATGTTTCCTTCCACCTCAGTTCTCTTGGTTTCCCCAAGAGAAGTCACTGACTTTCAGCTTTCCCATCTCTTCTTTATCTTAATGACAGGAAGTGGTTGTCTCAAAGTTCCTTAAATGTCAGCACATAAACTTAGAAATCCAGAGCAGAAGCTTATTTTATCAGATATGGGCCAGCTGAAAGCATTAGTGCCCCCACCCCCTGCATTTGGCCATCAGAGTGATCACAGCCCCAGTCACCCAGCTCTTCTTCCTCCCTGGCTCTGTAAGACCCTAGAGCAGGCCCCTCAGTGGGAAGTTCAATTATATACAGATGCATATACAATACAGATATACAATGTATTAAATATAAGGCAAATACCAAACAGTTCTTTTCCAACCCAAGTCTGAACACAAAGCAGAGTCCTGTGAATCCTCACTCCTCCTGGCACAGAATGACAGTCAGTGTGGCTGAGGAGTCTCTGCCGGTCCCTTCCCACCCAGTTCTCCAGGCAGTGCCCATCTGCCCTCAGCCAGTCCAGTTCAGTGCCAACCCAGGACACCCACTGCTCTATTTCCTTTGCTGGAGGGCTCTTCCCTGTGCCCACTGTGAGGTCTCCAAGTCCTTAGATCTCAAGACAAGGGCCACTTCTGCACGGAGTCTCTGTGAACTACTGTGGCTCCTCTAGGTCACAGCCCTTGTTTATAACTGCAATTTCCTTTTGCATTATGTGAACATTTGATTTATGTTTTGATTTGCATCTCTTTTCTCCACTGAAATGTAAGGAGGTTCTCAATGGCTTGATATATTCAGTCATGATAGTGTCCATAATTAATTGAGGAATCAACCAACTGAGTGCTAATGGAGATGAACAATGTTTGTTATCTCAAACAGCACTTACACTTGGCCAGGTGCTGTCATTTGCATTAAAGATATTTTAGAAACACAAAGTAAACAAAATGCTTCTCTTGTAGTTAATAGTATCATTGAGAGATGCACATAAAAAATAGGGACAAATGAGGGTTTTACAAATATATTAATGGAAGTTTTGATAAATAATTAAATATTATGTAGCATGGAAAGTAAACATGCATAGATTCATGTGAGCATGATGTGTCATGTCTATGCTGTGTTATGTGGACACACATGAGTACACCTGATTATGCATGATAAATGTGTATCATGAACACATTATGCATGTTTACATTCATATATGTGCATATGTAGTTGTGTTTTTATATATTTAGTTCTGTTCAGAAATGGCATATCCTACCTATGAAGGTAGTTAGTTCATTGGGAAGATGAGAATCATTTTATTCTGTTTTAATCTTATAATTTCAACATAAAATTATGATTTTAGTTGATGTTTATAATGGCTTGAAAAATAACTCTGATTCAATGAAACTGCTCATAAAACCATGCAATCTTTTCTATGTATTTTAGCAATATAATTTTATAATAATCTTATAGTTATATGTATTTGAGAAATAGTATTTTAAATAATGTCATTAGGTTTTAAGTTAAACTAGATACCAAGACAAAAGAATATTATAAAATTAGAGCTAAATGGGTAATGTATATGTAATTTAATTTAAGTGTAAATTAATGTAATTCAATATACAAACAACCAATGCTGCATTAGCCATTAAAGATCAGAGGCACAAAGTGATTGAGACCATGTTCTCCCACAAAACAATGATTCAAGGGCCAGTGAAATTTTAATGTTTTCACACTTCCAAGATAGCATCACTGTGGTTAAAAAAAAAATACAGGATTTTTACTCAAATGTGGAGTTTTTTGAGGCTCCCTGTTTGTTCCTGCTTCTATCATTTTGGAGAGGTGACCACAATATGGAGAGGTGACCACAACAGGCCAGTTCTATTTTTCTGTAAAGCAAACGTGATACCCCAGAGCCTGAAGTCCAGAGTGGTGGTGGCTGGTGGGTGGGGGTGGGAGGGGGCTCTGAGGCCCTGGAGGGAGACGATAGACACTGGCCGGAAGTAGTCACTGCGGAGAACACCATTTCTCCATGGGAATGAATCCCAGCAAACAGGAGGTCACAGAGGAGAGCGCACCAACTCCAGGTGGGAGCCACCAGGTGCCTCCGAAATTGCTGCAGTCAGGGGCTGGGTGTGGCTCAGTGGTAGAACCCTTGACAGGCATGGACCAGTCCCCAATTCCATCCCCAGGACCTCAGAGCAAACAAACCAACAAGCAGGAACAAAAAAGCAAAAAGCCTTGCAAATGCTGCAGTCTGTCCCTGACACCCAGAAGCTAAGCAGCATCAGAGCTTACTAAACTCTGCTCCCGCGGTGGGTGACGACAGAGAAGGGAAGTCAGCCGGGAAGCCTCGAGCCTAGTAGATCGGAGCCCAGCAAATCCAGAGGGCAAAGCAGGGAAGCCAAGGTAGGGGGCCTCACACTGCAGTGCAGCTCTGAGAAAGCGTCGGCGGTCCAGCCTGGAGCTGCCGGGAATACACGGCGGAGGTGCCCCTCGTTCAGGGTAGAATGGCTAGTACCATCTGGGCCTCTGCACAAAGGGCGGCAGGAGGAGACTGCAGCCCAGGGCGACTCTTTGCCCTTGAGAAGAAGTCCAGATTGTGGGGTTCCTTTGCAGCACACCTTCCTTTTAACATTATTTTAAAACATTCTGGATTATAGAATAGGCTGTAGTTTCAGAATAAAAGGAGAAAATGTCCATAAAAATAAGGGGAAGATGGTTGCAATTGCCCAAACTCTATCCCTCAAAAGCAGTGGGTCTGAATATTTGAATCCTATTTTCTGTGTAAACATAAACCTTTGCTTCTAGTCACTGGGGGTTGAATGGTTACAGCCAAGTTGCCTGAAATGGTTAAGCAATTTGTATTTCAAGTAACATTTCCAAGATAATGTCACACACATCCAAAGATATAAAATTTACCATGAGAAAATGAAAACTCAGATTATGTGTCTCTTATTGATTACCCGAGTTCTAAGCCCAAATTTATAGGATGGCCATAGATTTTACAGACGGAACTCCACCACGCAGTGTTGATACTCCGGGTGCCTGAGCTCTCCTGCACCCCAGCTGAAGCACTTCTAAAGCCCTGGCCCTGCAACAGGACCATTTCCTTCCATCTCAGTTTTACAAGCCACTGTGAAATCCTTCACAGCCCAAACCAACACTTTTGAAACACAGCTGCTCTATTGAAATCGATAATCCATTAGCTCAATGAATGTATTTGACTCCTGTAAATTTGAGAAATGTTGTGTCATTTTGACAGTTGCAGCCGGAAGCCTTCAGATGCTGACTTGTGTCCAGGTTGGGCCACCTCTGGTTGCTCACCTAGCCAGAGGCAGTCGGGCTGAGGTTATTTCAGTAAAAGCCTAAGTAAACAAGACAATAAGACACCTCCATCAAAATAAATAAATGAATGAATGAATACATAAATAAATAAATAAATCACTGCGCAGAGCAATTCATTTTCCCTTGAAATGGGTAAGCAGGTGTTGGACGTTTCACCAATTAAATCGTGAAGCTGATTCTGCAAGGTCCACTTTGCTTTCTTTTTTTTTTTAATCTTATTTTTGTTTTGGTGGGGTTCTCTTTTCTCTGTCTTTTTTGGAACTGGGGGTCGAACCCAGGGCTTTGCGAATGCAAGGCAGACGCTTTGCCACTGAGCTACATCCCAGCCCAACACTTTGCTTTCTTAAAGGTATCTTTTTAACAAAAATGCTGATGTACGATTATTTATTTGCCTGGTTTTTCTGCTTTCATCCTCTGTCATGAACATTTCATGAAAAATGTACCCTTTTCTCCCTGTCTACTGAAAACCTAATGAGCAAAAAATGTGAATGCATTTAGCACACACACACACACACACACACACAATGTTGTGGGGAGTGGGGGGTATGGACCCAGGGTGGCTCTGCACTGTGGGTTCACGTAATGTTCTTCTGCCGGGTTCTGTGCTATCATTACAATCAGAATTCCTTCTGAAAAGAAAAAGAGATGAAATTAAAACTCAAGAAAAAAGCGAAACGAAGGGAGAGAGAATCTGGTGTTAAAGGAAAACCAAATGAGATGTGAAAACAATAATTACCAAGACTGGAGTGGCTTCTTTTCCCCCAGTAACTAAGTTTCCATTTGTTCCCATTTTTTCTCACTGTGCAGAAGTTTCCTGGGTCCTGAGTGGGGGTCTGTAAATGTTTTTATGAGGTGCAAGGATTTCGGGAACAAGTTGGTTTCCTCTGAAGAATGCAAGATGGTTTTAACATAATAATCAATCAATGAAATCTCCTATAATAATAGAGAAGAAGAACAATGAGATTATCTCCACAGCTGCAAATGGCAACATTTTTCACCATCCAATATCGACTCCTAATATAAAGTCTCAGTAAACCAGGAATCAACATTTACTTCATCAACCTGCTGAGAGGTTTTGACAGAATTCCCACAGTTGACAGCATAGGTAATGTAATAAACTACTGCCTCATTCCCAGGACTGGGAACATCTGTACTTCTGACCAGTGGCTCTCTTCAGGACTGTACAAGGGCTCCAGGGCAGTGCAATAAAGCAAGACTAATAAATAAAGGACAGAGAAGAAGGAAAGGAAGAAGTAAACCTGTCTGTGTTGGCAGATAATATGATCCGTTATGTGGGAGAGCCTAAGCATTTTTCTAAATGCAGCTAGAGTTAATAAATGAGCTTAGCAAGATTGCAAGATACAAGATCAGAGTGCAAAAATCACCTGAATTTCTATGCACATGTAATGAGCCACATCAAATTGAAATTGAGAATGCAATGCAACTTAAAGAAATAGTGAAATATTAAATACCATAGTATAAATTTATCAAAAAGAGACAAGTCCTGTACATTGAAATATCAACTATCAAAGTGGTAGTTTATTCTTGTACATTGAAATATGACTATTGAAAGAAGACATAAAACTAGGCACATATATTTTGCTCATTCATTGAAAATTTGAATACTCTAGTAGGTGAATTATTTCTTTAATAATTTTAATAATAATTTAAATTAACAATCTCATTTTTTAAATTATAATTTTATAAACCAGAAAGCTACAGAGTCAAGTGCAAAATGCAGGAGCCATCTTACACATGTGTTGGGGAGAGCTGGCTCAGTTCTTCCTGACTGGGCTCTGGGTTTCATGAGCTCAAGTAGCCAACTCTGTGCATGCACCGATGCCAGGTTTCAGAATGATGTTTCAGAGTGAATGGTTAATGAATGTATCTGAAAATAAAAATGAATGGGTTACACAAACTGGTCATTATTTTTTATTTATTCATGGATTCAACAAGCATTCTATTAGTCCATGACAGGCACCCTGCTCTGATCACCAGCTGTCCACCTCTGAACACATGGGAAGGCTGCATTTCTTCACTTCCTGGGAATGGGCTTGTCGAGGCAGTGATGTGGGAAAGGAAGTTAACACAGCCTATGTTTGATGACTTCACTCTCCACTCTCATCTCTGCATCAGACTGCATTCCCCAGAGAGTTCAGAGGACCCGTGGCCCTTGCCACCAAGACCAACAAATCATGTGGATCATTGGCATGACTGCAAAAGAATTCCTTTTTGCTTTAAACTCCAGGGGGACAAAAAATTTTTCTCTGTTGACACAGATGATGGTAAATTTTAGAGTTTGGGGGCAGACATTCTCTGGCTTTGCTGCCCAGCTTTGCTCTCTCAGCGTGAAAGCCACCATAGATAGTATGTGAACCCACAGGAAGGGCTGTGTTCTGTTGAGACTTGACTTAACAGCCCAGGGATTTGGGTTGCCTCTTGCATGTGCCATCTCTTTAAAACACTGAGTTTTGAGGTTACTGCCCCAACACAGCCTTGCCCACCTTGACACAAACAACCACCACCCTCTTGTAGTTTCGGGCGTCTATGAAAGGGGTGACCTCTGACCTCAAGAAATGACATCTAGGAAAAATGGCTGCTGAACACGGAGGCACAATGTGATTGACATATTGATGGATGTTTGCGTAGCATGACATATTGATGAACAGTCTGCTTATTTTTTTAACTAATAACAATTTTTTTTCTCCTCCTGCCGCAGTCTGGCTGGGCACAATCAGGAGCCACTTGTCAAAAGAAACTAACTTTATTTTTAGAACCACACACGCCAAACAAAACAGCCTCTCAGGAAAAACCCTCAGAGCCTCAACTGCCACCACCGGCTTTCCACAAGCCTCTCTCTCCCACACAAGCTTCTCTCCACCTCCCACAATCCTCCTGCTCTTGAGGCCGATTGGCTGGGTCACATGGGCGGAGCCAAAAAAGTCCCCCAATGAGCAGCTCCGTGGTCTGAAAGGGCAGGGAAACAGCCCAATGAGCATCACCGCAGAGTAGCCAATCAGTTAGATGTTGCTGGGGCCGAGGAGCCAATCAGCTAGATGTTGCTGGGGCCGCTGTGAGCCAATCATCAGCCGGCAGCTGGAAGTTTGCTGGCAGCTGGAAGTTTGCTGGGGCCCCTTCGGCTGTGGCTCTCAACATCTCCCCCTCTCTGTTTAAACAACAAGCATGTGGCTTAGGGACCGTGTCTGTTAGGCAGTCCAATTCAACATATGGTCCTTACCCGTCATCGGATGAACTGACCTCTAGGCGTCAGCCTCCTGTCTTAGGTTGGTACCACTGCAATTGGATCATACCCGTCACTGACTACCAGTCCAGCATACAGCTATACTTGTGGATAGGCCTTTGCACCAGTGGGGGGGTGAGGTTCTTTGCCTCACCTCTGTTGGCCCCCAAATTTTAGACCATCACTAGTAGAGGAGGATGCAAAATGCCATGACATTAAGCCAATTGAGGGCTCCTTTGAAAAATTGTACCACCAGTGACATCATCAGCAAAAATACCCCAACACTACCACAAGTCGCTGCACCAACAGATAGTTCACAATGCATACAGGTGAGCTCACAATGTGTCCAGGCAAGTTCTGCAAGCAGTTCAGTGATGGCTATTGTAGAAGCTGTAGATTGGTTTTATCTTTGACTTCACCAGCACTGGGATGAAGATAGGAATTCTGGCAATAATGGCTAAAGAAAAAATTATGTAACATTCCAGAAGGCACTAAAAGAAAACAATTTTCTTAACAATTTACATTGTCTTCACCGGCACTGGGATGAAGATAGGAATTCTGGCAATAATGGCTAAAGAAAAAATTATGTAACATTACAGAAGGCACTAAAAGAAAACAATTTTCTTAACAATTTACATTATCTTTAAGAGAATTATTAAATATAATGAAAAGGCAAGGTGAAAGTAAACAAACAGATCTGTTAACCTTCTTTTTTGTTTACATATTAAAACAATCCTCAACAGTTGTTTACCCAATTTAAATTAAACCATATAAATCACGTGAAAAAAAAATATTTGGATCCATTTTATCATGAGCGCTCATCATATATGATATATGGACATACATACATTCAAACATATAACACAAAACACAAGTGTGCACACATAATATAATACATACAACACATAACATTATAGTAAAGGCCTTATAACTTTTTACAGGTGAAATCTCCATTGCAATGTTTAAAAACTCTATAGTCAAAAAATAGAACTGATCAGCAAAACATTAACCTAGGTCTGTATGAGCTCAAAAAACAAAATAGAACTTCATGATATGGCAAAGGGCAATAATAAAATAGATATTGAAAAAAGCATCCTAGTTCTGTTGCAGATGTAAGAATAGCCAGACTGGAGTTTTGGATATCAGTTGTTATGGATTTGAGCCAAATCATCTTCTTTTTGGTCTGTAGAAATCGCTTTAGTTAATCTTTCTGGAATCCAAATCAGCTGCTGTTCTCCCTGTGGAAACACACAAACAGACCCCCGACTCCAGACAATTACTGGGTCAGGACCTTTCCATTGTCCTGTTAGAATATCCTTCCAAAGTACCTTGGGCTTATGCACATTTTTTGGACACATATGCCTTTCCGCAGCACTAAGTCCTGATGAATCCAAATTTAAAAAGTTTAGAGTAAAAAGGGTTATTTTAAGTTTATCTTTGGGGAATATATGCCCCTTCCCAATTCCTTCTTTTTGCTTTAATAAGTACATTTTAATAGTTTGATGAGCTCTTTCAACTATGCCTTGTCCCTGTGGATTGTATGGGATTCCTGTTATATGAGTAATGCCAAATGTTGAGCAAAATTGTTTAAAAGAGGTAGAAGTATAACCAGGGGCATTATCTGTTTTTAACTGTTTTGGAACACCCACAGTGGCAAAATTTTGTAAGCAATGAGCTATAACATCTTTAGTTTTTTCTCCGGCATGAAGGGAGCCCATCAAAAATCCAGAAGAAGTATCAACTGTAACATGCAAATATTTTAATTTTCCAAATTCTGGCAAGTGTGTGACGTCCATCTGCCAAATATGGTTAGGTATCAATCCTCTAGGATTGACTCCAAGATTAACTTGTGGTAAAAAGGTCACACAATTTTGACATTGTTTTATTATTTGTCTAGCTTGTTCCTTAGTTATTTTAAAATGCTTTTGTAAAGTATTAGCATTGACATGGAACTTTTTATGAAAATTTATAGCTTCTTCTAGTGTAGAGAAAATATGTATGTCATGTGTAGTTTTATCTGCTAAATCATTGCCCAAACTAAGGGCTCCAGGCAATCCTGTATGTGCCCTGATATGTCCTATAAAGAATGGATCTTTTCTGTCCCAGATTAGACTTTGTATAGTGGAAAGCAAAGAGAAAACAGTAGAAGAAGGGGAAATCCTACCAGCATCTTCAAGAGATACTATAGCATTAACTACATACTGACTATCAGAAAATAAATTAAATACAGAATCTTTAAACATCACAAAAGCTTGTAAAACTGCATTAAGCTCTACCTTTTGAGCTGATTGTTTGGGTACTAAAAATGTAAAAGTTTGATCAGGGGTAAAAGTTTGATCAGCTGCTGGCAGCTGGAAGTTTGCTGGGGCCCCTTCGGCTGTGGCTCTCAACATCCTCCAATGTAATACACCTCATCCATGTTGGGATAAAGGCTCTTGCTCTTTC